>NW_006408950.1:1332746-1360991 GCF_000296735.1 Chrysochloris asiatica
AAAAAAAAAAAAAAGATTTATAGTCTCTTTGGAAACCCTTTGTAGGGTCACTGTGAGTTGGAACCTACTCCACGACACACCACCACCACCACAGGACTACTAGCCCTCAGGAACCACAGCCTCTTCTATCTCGAGACCAGAAGAACTTGATCTCTCACTACTACTACTGACCCTTTTGATCAGGGATGGTCCTACATAGAATGGAAGAAAAATGTAAAATAAAACTCAAATTCCTGAAAAAAATGAACAGATTTACTGGACCAGTAGAGAGGAAGTTATGAGACTATCATCCTGAGATACTCTTTATATTGGAACTGAAGCCAATTCCGAAGGTCACCTTTCAGCCAGATGTCTAACTGACTCATAAAATAAACATCACCTGTGAGTACTATGCTTTTTAAGATAATCATCTGTATGAGACCAAATGGTCAATATTTACCCTAAAGCAAAGATGAGATGGTCAGGACATGGGGGCAGGGAAGCAAGATTAACGGAAACAGAAACTCGGAATGGAAATACCAAGAATGCTGACAAGCTGTGAAAATATGTAACCAATATCGCTGAACAGCAAGTATAGAAAGTGTCAAATGAGCACCTATTTTACTATGTAAACTTTAAATATCAAAACAATAAAATATTATTTTAAATATGTATTATAAAGCTAAAGTAACCAGAAGAGTGTGGCACTGGTATAATGACCGACATAGACACTAATGGAATTGAATTGAGAACGCAGAAATAAACATTTAGGCTTAACTGATGTTTGGCAAAAGTGTTGCATCCATCCAATGGAAAGAGAACTGCTTCAATAAATGGTGTTGGGACAACAGGAGCTCTACCTGCAAAAAATGAAGTTGAACCTGTACTCCATGCCACATATGAAAATTAACTCAAAATGGACCAAGGATCTAAATACAAGAACTAAAACCCTAACACATAAAACATGAGGCAGTGCTTTGGGATCTAGTTTTCACCAGTGGATTATTAACTATGATTCAGAAAACAAAATACACAAAACAGATTACATCCAAATTAAGAACTTTTGTGCATCAAAGGACTTTCCTACAAAAAAGTAAAGAGGCTATTACAGAATGTGAGAAAAAATATCTGGTAAGGGTTCACTATTCAGAATATATAAGGAATTTACACAATTCAACAAAAAAGACCAACAGCCCAACTTTAAAAATGGGCCAAGAACATTTCTATAAAGAAGACATTTCTATAGAGAAGATGCAAATGACAAACAAGCACATGAACATATGCTCAACATCATTGGTCAGTGCTGTTGTTAAGTGCCTTCGAGTCAGTTCCCACCCATAGTAACCCGGAATATAGTTTCTGAGGCTGTAAAAGCCTTATTACTTTCCTGCGGAGCAGCTGGTGGGGTCATTAGTCATTTGTTGCTGTTGTCAAATGCCATGGAGCTGTTTCCAATTCATAGTGAGCCTGTATATGGTTTCAGAGGAGAGGCTGGTGAATTTGAATTTCCAACCGTATGGCTAGTAGTTCAGTACTTATCCTACAATGTGACACACATTTAGGGAGGTATAAAATATGGTGCATTAAGAAAAGCTCTGGGCTGCTAACCACGCTAATTGTAAGGTCAGCAGTTCAAACCCACCAGCTGTCCTCAGAAAACCTATAGTCACTGAGTCAGAACCAACTCAATAGCACACAACAACAAATCAAAATCACAAAGAGATATCACTTCACATCCACTTGTTGTTGTTGTTAAATGCCATCGAGTCAATTATGACCAACAGCGACCCTGTATATGGTTTCCAAGGAGCATCTGGTGAACTTGAATCACCGACCTTGCAGTTCAAACAACTTTGCAGTCCAGTGCATTAACCCACAGCGCCACACCAAAACCAGAAAATGACAAGTGTTGTTGAGGGTATGGAAAAATCACAACACTTATCCATTGCTGGTGGATTGTAAAGTGGTGCAGCCACTGTGGATAACATTTTATTGGTCCCTGAAAAAGTTAAACACAGAATTACCACATGACCCAGCAATTCCATTCATAGTTGTTTAGTGGTATTGAGCTGGTTCCGACTCACAGCAACCTTGTACAGGGTTTCCGAGGCTTGTAAATCTTCATGGAGCAGAAAGTCCTTAGATCAGCTGGTGGGCTTCAAACCAGGACCTTGTGGTTAGCAGTGCTTATCTTACAGTGCTATGGTGATCCCCTCTCATAGTTACATACCCCCAAAGAATTGAAAGCAGATAGACATTCTTACACCATTGATCATCATGACATTATTACAATAGCGAAATGATGGAAATCCCCTAAGTGTCCACCAACAGATGAATGGATGCAGAAAATGTGCTGCATCCATACAAAGGAATGTTTCTCACCTGTAAGAGAGATGTAGTTTTGATATATGCTACAATATGGATAAACTTCTAAGACATTCTAAGTGAAACACATTAGCCATAAAAAGATCAATTCTGTATGATTCCGCTAATATGAAATATCTAGAACAGGAAATGCATAAAGACAATCAGTAATTACCAGGGGACAGAGGAAGAGGGGAATGGGAAATTACTACCTAGCCTAGGGGATACAAGGTTTCTGCTTGGGGTGATAACATTTTTTACTGGAAATGAATAGTGGTGATGGTTGAATCACATGGTGAATGTGATTAATGACACTTAAGACTGGTTGAAAGAAGAAACTTTTCAATAGGCAGCCTACCCTTAAGAACGGAGTCGTGGTGTAGCGTTGTGGGTTAATGCACCAGACTGCAAAGCCATTTGAAGTGCAAGGTCGGCGGTTCAAGCTTACCAGCTGCTCCTCAGAAACCCTATATAGGGTTGCTATGGGTCGGGATTGACCCGATGGCATTTAACAACAATCACAACCTTTAAGAACAAGGAGCTCTGGTAGCTTAGTGGTTACAAATCAGGCTGCTAACCTGTAGTCAGTAACTGCCAGCCATCCCGCAGAAGAAAGATGAGGCTTTTGGCTCCCATAAAGATTTACAACCTCCAAAACCCTAAACAGGGCCACTACGAGTTGGAACTAACTCCACATCATACCACCGCCCTTAAGAATACTGGCTTGAACTGTACCAGCCCACTTATAAATGGATTTCCCCCCTATTGCTATTGATGTAAACTAAAGTGTTACAAGTATTCATTTAAAACGCGGTGTGACACTAATCATCTCTGGTAGAGCACTTCGTCTCTCCAGTTAGGGAGAGATGGAAGAGTGAGCGGCTAGCAATTACTGGAGACACGAACTGCTCACACACAATGTTGTTCAAGGGTCAACTGTGTGTTTTACAACAATTAAAAAACAAAAACAAAAACAACCTAGGGGTAAGAAGAGAGTAATGTCTGACTTGTCTGGAATAAACTTTGTTTTAATGATCCATGAATATCTGTGAAGAGAAAAACTTTAAAAAAGCTACTGATTTCCTTCCACATTTGGTTTTTTACTTACCAATTGTTTTTCCACTTTCAACTTATATTGTTGAGCTTCAAATTTCCTCTGCAAGTATTCAGCAGACCTTATAAAACAAGAATGTTCAGCTTGAATAGAAATTTAAACTAGTTTTGGACCTTGGATTTTTAGCTTAGTAATTGTTGTTAAGTACCAGCGAGTCAATACTGACACACAGCAACCCTCAGCTTAGTAATGGGATTCACAATTCATTCATAGTTTTAAGTACCAAGCTTAAAAAGGAGTTTAAAGTTACAAAATATTCACATTGGAAAAGAAAATCTTTGGAATCAAAAGGAAAGGAGTTAAAGAGAAGAATAATAATGAAGGATACAAGATGGGAAGAAACAGGAAAATATTCTGCTTCAGCGATTTTTCTTCCAGGCAGGTACTAGTCCTTCTATGGTCTAAAATACATTGGAAAATATAACCCACATCCCAGACGTTCTCATGCTTTGAGCATCTATGCCCCGTCTTATTTAACTGAATGCTGCTTATCTGTTTTCTGCATTATGGAAGTACACTGGGCTCTCTGAAGCAGGATGGGATCCTACTTGTTTTCTTCTTCTAGCACATTGGTGCTTAATGAATCAATGAGTGGTCTCTCAAAAACACCCAAAAAATTGGTTAAGGTATTTTGTCTGCACAATTATGGTCAAACCATTTTCAGTTTTATATCTAGATTCTATCTATCTGTCTGTCTATCTTTTCATTTTTTATTGCAGCATTTCCTGCCAATAATGTCTGTAATTACTGAGGAGCACTGGACTGTGAACCACAAGGTAGGTGGTTTGAACCCACCAGCCGCTCTAAGAGAAAAAGGCTTTCTGCTCCTGCAAAAGATTTACAATCTCAGAACTGACTTGACAACACTAAACAACAACAACAAGTGAAAACGACCACACTTCAGATCATAGTAGAAACTACGTTACAAAGCTTTGAGCAATATCAGTAACTTCCATGGCCCCAGAGACAGAACTTTCATATAAAAAATCCCTCCTTTAGGATCATGATGAGCAGTCCCCGGTTCACAAATAGGCAACTGTAGTCAATTGCATAACTGCAATTTATAAGTTAGTTGTTTTAGAAACACTTTGAATGGCAAGTTAGTTGAGGTCTCTGAGCTTTAGTTCCTCAATTGTAAAATGGGCACAGTATCATTATCCTTCAGGGATAAGGACTGGAAGAGATTAGGTCTGTGAAGATATCTGGCTAGTGTCTGACACATAGAAAAGTACTTGGGTCAAATGAGACTAAGTGAAGAACTAAATTCTCCCAAAATCTAACTGCCACATGTAACAAATATCTCTATGAAAAAAACTATTGAGTCATCAGGAGCTGTCCAAAAGACATTCTCTCTCACTCTCACTACATCTCTGCATAGATTTCTCTGCTTCCAAGAAAGGATATTAAAGCTTGATTCTCATATCCTGAAATCAAGGCTCCAGCAGTAAGAAAGTGGGGTTGGAAGTTGGGGTGATGTTAGTTATAGACCAGTGGAGAAGGGTCATCCAAGGAGGATGAGAGTCCTGGATGAAGCATGATGGGGACTATGATGGGTAGCAGCATTCAGGGAAGAGAAGGCCCTTTCTAACATTTTATGTGAGGGTTGGAAGATAAAATCAGATATAATCAAACAGTCTGACCATTATATCTAGGTAAAGAGTGGAAGATACATTTCTCAGTGACTGAGAGATGGGTGAGGGAGTTTTGTTTATATGTAAATTATATGTCATTCACTAACTGAAACGTATGTGGACTGTGGAAAAGACCATCAATTGTCCATATGCAAGTTCAGGTTGAAGATGAAGAAAATTAAGACAAGTTCATGATAGCCAAAATCCGACCTAGAACATATACCACCTGAATTTAGAGAACAGATTTGATACATTAGACACTATTAACTGGAAACCAGAAAAGTTGTAGGATGACATCAAGAACATCATACAGGAAGAAAGCAAAAGGTAATTAAAAAGACAGGAGAGAAAGAAAAGATCAAAATGGATATTAGAAGAGACTCTGAAACTTGCTCTCCAGAACACAGATGCTACAGTGAATGGACGAAATGAGGAGGTAAAAATGCTGAACAGAAAATGTCAAAGGGCAGCTTGAGGAGACAAAGTCAAGTATTATAATGAAATTGACAAAGACCAGGAGTCACAAAAGGGAAGAACAGTCCCAGCATTTCTCAAGCTGAAATAACTAAAGACAAAAATTAAAACCTAGACATACAATACCGAAGAATTCTATAGGCAAAATATTGAATGATGCAGAAAGCATCAAAAGAAGATAGAAGGTATAAATGGACTCATGGTACCAGAAAGAAACGCTCAATGTTCAACCATTTCAAGAGATAGCATAAGATCAAGGTGCACTGAAGACACTGGCAAAGAACAAGTCTCCAAAAATTGATGGAATACTAACTGAACTATTTCAACAATCTGAGGCGGCACAGGAGGCACTCACTCATCTCTGCCAAGACAGTTGGAAGATTGCTACCTGGCCAACTGATTGGGAGAGATCCATATTTGTGCCCATTCCAAAGAGAGGTGACCCAACAGAATGCATACATCTTCGAAGAATATCATTAATATCACATGCAAGTAAAAGTTTGCTGAAGATAATTCAAAAATGGCTGCAACAGTGCATTTACAGAGAGATTCTTCTGAATCAAGCTGGATTCATAAGAGGATGTGAAACTAGGAATATAATTGCTGATGTCAGATGGCTCTTGGCTGGAAGCAAAAAATACCAGAAAGAGGTGCTTTACTGACTATGCAAAGGCTTTCGATTGTGTGGATCATGACAATCTATGGAGAACATTGTGAAGATGGGTATTCCAGAACACTTAATTGCGGTCATGAAGAGCCTGTACATACACCAAGAGGCAGTCATTCAAATAGAACAATGAATGGTTTAAAATCAGAAATGGTGCACACCAGGGCTATATTCTTTCACCATACTTATTCAATCTGTATGCTGAGGAAATAATCAGAGAAGCTGGATTATAGGAAGAAGAATGTGGCATCAGGATTGTAGGAAGAGTCATTAACAACCTGCAATATGCAGATGATAGAATCTTGCTTGCTGGAAGTGAAGAGGACTTAAAATACTTATTGATAAGATAAAGAACCACAGCCTCAAGTATGGATTGCACCTCAATGCAAAGAAAACAAAAAATCCTCACAACTTGACCAGTAAATAATATCATGATAAATAGAGAAAAGATTGAAGTTGTTCAAAGATTTCATTTTGCTTGGATCTACTACCAATCTCAGGGAAGCAGCAGTCAAGAAATAAAACAACGTATTGCATTAGGTTAAATCTGCACAAGATGTCTTTAAAGTGTTTAAGAGCAAAGATATCAGTTTGAGGACTAGGCCATGGTATTTTCAATGGTCTCATATGCATGTGAAATTTGGACAATGAATAGGGAAAACTGTAGGACAATTGATGCATTTGAGTTATGGTGTTGGAGAATAATATTAAAAGTATTATGGACTGCCATGAACAAACAAATCTATGCTGGAAGAAGTACAGCCAGAATACTCCTTAGACACCAGGATGGCGGGATTTTGTCACTCATACTACAGACATATTTTCAGGAGGTACCAATCCCTAGAGAAGAACATCATGTTTGGTAAAGTTGAGGGTTGGTGAAAAAGAGGAAGCCCTCCAATGAGATGGATCAACACAGTGGCAGCAGCAATGGGTACAAGAGTAACAATTGTGAGGTTGGCACAGGATCTGGTAGTGTTTTGTTCTGTTGTGCAGTGAGTTGAAGTTGACTTGATGGCATCTAAAAACAACAACATGTGGATACTATGATTTGAATTAATAGGCTACATAGCTTTTAATGATTATAAGGGTAATTTGGAGTCCTGGTGTGGTGCTGTGGGTTAATGCGACACACTGCAAAGCTGTTTGAACTGCAAGGTCAGCGGTTCAAGTTCACCAGCAGCTCCTCGGAAACCCTATACAGGGTCGCTATGGGTCAGAACTGACTCGATAGCACTTAACAACAACAAGGGTAATTTAACATGAATTATGAAGTTGTATAAAGCTGTAAGTAGAGACCAATATCTTTAAATTTAAAACTTCTGTGTTTCCCATATGCATTTCTGAGGAAATTATTCTTGTATTACTCTTGCTTATCTAAACTTCATTGGCTAGCTGATGATTCATCCTCACATAGTTTTTGTATTTTTTATGATCCATCTAAAACTTCAACAGTAAAGAGCGACAGTCATCAAGTTCCCAAACCTGAAAGAAGAAATTGTGATGGTAAAAACATTTTTATGAAATGACCTTCAGCTATAGGTCTTCAGGACTGTAGGTGAGTTGGTGTCAATTATTTTAAACTCAGGAACACTGACAGTGTGAGAAAAACAATTGACAATGCAACAGATATGCAGAAATTTTTTACGGAATAAACCTTTAGGAAACCTACCATAGGTGTAAGGAGCTTTGGTAGCCAAGTGGTTACGAATTGGGCTGCGAACCTCACAGTCAACAGTTTGAAACTACCAGCTGTTCTGCAGGAGAAAGATGAGGCTTTCTGCTCCCGTAAAGATTTACAGCCTCGGAAACCCTGTACAGGGTCGCTATGAATCGGAACCGACTCCAGGGCACATCACCACCACCACCATGGGAGCAGTTTAACTATATTTTCTAATACATCCATATTCTGAAAATTCCAAGAATATAAATGTTGAATAAAATATTATATTTAAAAATTTTAAATATCTCAAGTGATCATCTTATTTAAAAATGTAATTTTAATGATTAATATTAGTTATATTAATAAGCTATTTGGAAAATGAAACATATACAACTATTTTGATCATTTCCAGATAGTGGAATTTGTCAAGAAGAAGATAAAATATTAAAAATTCAAAACTCTGACTCTGTGTTCAAAGGTAAAAGTCTACATAAATCAGAAAATAAATTACAAGAGAGTTGATATGAAAAAGGACCAAGGCACTGTGAATAAAGTGTGTAAACTAAACAATATAGACATTCTTCCTGCATGATTTATTTTAAGAGAATTTAGAAGGATTTAGAATTTAGAGGACTTGGAAGGATTTCAGGATAAAAAGTGTTGGTATGTAAAGATATTTCCAGAGTACCGAAGTTTAATTTAGACCATGACATTACCGTTGGCCTGGCGATGGGCTGTGGCTTTCTTCCTGGTTATAGTTCCCAACTCTGGCATCTTTTTGAGGGGCGTGGTGATAAGTTGGTTCACAGGCTCTCTTTCTCAAAAAGTCAAGTTGAGCATAATAATAATCATAATGTCCACACACTGCAGCAAGTTTGGGTCTTTCTACCATTTTTACCTGAGGAAGATTTTTTAAAATACATAATATAAATCTATAATAACTAACAATTTGATAGAAACCATAGAAGAGTCCTGGTGTGGCGCTATGGGCTAATACGCTGTACTGCAAAGTCAGTTTGAACTGCAAAGTTGGTGGTTCAAGCTCACCAGCCACTCCTTGGAAACCCTCTACAGGGTTGTTATGGGTTGGTACCGACTCGATGGCACTCAACAACAACAACAATATAGTAAAACAAAGCATTGAAGGTATGTGTATTTTTGTTGTTTTTATTCTACATTTGTTTTCAGAGTAAAATGACTTTAGAGCCTATACGAGAACTTAAAATCAGAGAGAGGCACTTGGTTTGTGTAAATAAAGCCATCTGAAAGCAGAGCCTTAACTCCATTTTAAAGTCTTGAAATGAGTCTCAAATCCATGCTGAATTATAAAGCCTGCCTTTTCTAGCAGCAGTGCCTCTAACCTTGATGCTGACCCAACTATGTCCCCTAATGGAGATCTGGCTTTTTACAGGTGCAGAGCATCACACTGTGTTCCCAGATGAGTTCTGCACTATGGGTAAACAGACACAACAGGTGACAGCTTATACACAAAAAATCTTTACAATGGCCACCCAGAAACACACATTTTTTATATCAGGTTACCTGAAAAACCTGTTCTGCCTTTGTTCTGTAAACATCCCGTAATAAACTGAAGTCATACGCTTGTGATTATGTACCCTTAATCAATTATGTGTGGCACTGTATGATCAGCACTGGACTGCAAACCACATGGTTGGCAGTTCAAACCCACCAGGTGCTCCTGGGAAACCCTACACAGGGTTGTTATGAATTAGAACTGACTCAAAGGTACTGAAAACCAACAACCAATTATGTAAATCCCACATCAATGTTATCCACCTATCTCTGCTAAATCCCCACTTTCAGTATCCCGCCTTTGATGATTTTGTAACTTTTAGTTCCTACTCTAACTGTACACATTATACAGTTTTATAACTGTACAAAAATGTCCAGCTTTCTCACTGTCCAGCAGAGTACCCACTGTCACTCTAAATTTGGAGGACTTCCCCATCCAGGCCATCTGTGTTTTCCATTAAGACTCAGTTGCTTTTACTTCAAGCAGACTTCATAATGTTGCTCTACCACAAGCCCCCAAATCATAAAATCAAAAAAGGACCTTAGACATCTAAGTACTTAGATATATAATTATTTATGTACTCGTTTGTGCCTTCAAGTCGGTTCCAGCTCAAAGTGACCCCTTATAGAGTTTCCAAGGCTGTAAAATCTTTATGGGAACAGAAGCCTCATCTTTCTCCTGCAGAGTGACTGGTAGATTTGAACTGCTGACCTTGTGGTTAGCAGCCAACTCATAACTCACTATGCTACCAGGGCTCCTTTTAAGTACTGTACTGCTGTTGTTAAGTGCTGTCGAGTTTATAGGGTTTCAGAGGAGTGACTGTTGAGTTTGAACCTCCGACCTTACAATTCAAACTGACCTTGCGATCCCGTGCTTATCCTACAGCGCCACACTAGGACTCCTTTAAATACTGTTGTTGTTGTTGTTAAGTACTGTAGTACAGTAATTTTGGTAGTACAGTAGTTTAAGTATTGTTAATACAGTTGTTGTTGTTGTTATGTGCCGTCAAGTCAATTCAGACTGATAGCTACCCAGCATAGGATTTCTGAGGAGTGGCTGGTGAGGTTTGAACTGCCGAAGTAATATAGTCGCTTAAGTACTATAATACAGTAGTTTATTTGTTAAGGTGTGGGTGTGAACCATGCATAATTTAAGGATAGAATGTGAAGAAGATTTAGCTGTTGAGTATGTCTAGCCAACCCAAGATCTGAAAATAATTATTGTTTTCTATTTTCCATAAAAATATTTATTCCATAAAAAAACTTATGCATTGGATTGCAAAGTTGGTTTGAACCTCAAGGTCCATGGTTCAAGCTCACCAGCTGTTCCTTGGAAACCCTATACAGGGTCATTAGGGTCAGAACCGACTTGATGGCTCATAACAATAACAACACACTTCATGGGGACTCCTGGTGTGGTGCTGTAGGAGCAGCACTGGACTGCGAACCACAAGGTTGGCAGTTCAAACCCACTAGTTGCTCCTTGGAAACTCTGTACAAGGTTGCTATGAGTTGGAACTGACTCAATGGCACTTAACAACAACAACACACTTTACAGAGTCCTGCTGTGGCACTACAGGATAATGCAGGACCAAAGGGTCAGTTTGAACCACAAGATTGGTGGTTCAAACATACTAGTCACTCCTTGGAAACCCTATACAGGGTCGGTATGAGTCAGAAATAGCTCTAAGGAACTTAACAATAACAACAAGGAGTCCTGGGAATGTAGCGGAGTATGAGCTGAGCTGGTGAGCTGAGCTGCTAACCACAAAGTCAGTAGTTTGAGTCTACCAGCATTTCCATGGGAGAAAGATGAGGCTTTCTAACCCCATAAAAATTTACGATCTCGGAAACCCTATACAGGGCCACTATGAATCAGAACTGACTCAGTGGCACACAATCACCAATACCACCACACTTTATGGGAGAATACATGCTATTGTATACTTCACAAATTTGAAAATTTGCAACATTCTCAGTTCATGATAATTTGGCTAAGTGCAAAATGGCATCATGATTTGTAGAAAAGAAGATGGCAAGTCGTTCAGAGTCATTCTCCCAGAGAAAACACAAGGGAGGTGTAACGGTTAGAATTTTGTGTCAACTTGACTAGACCAGGATTTCCAGAGGTTTAACAGTTTAACAGTTGCGATGTGCTTATTCCAATGGTGGCAAAACCTAATATAGGCATAGTTAACTCTATAATGAGTTCCTATGAGCAGCCAGTCACTTGAAGGGATGCTTCCTTGGGAATGTGGCCTACTCCCAATATAATGGACATACTGAGAGGGACTCTCTTTCTCTCTCTCTTCCAATGGGGACCTGGGACTCTGAAATTGTAAGCCATATCTTTGATAATAAACTTCTCTGTATATATGTGCTTCACTGGTTTTGTTTCTCTAGAAAACCCAGTTTCAGACAGAAAGTCATTTAACAGTTGTGATAGGTATATTGACCTCCCAATCTATGATGGCTATGCTTCACCACCCTTCCAAACAGCAGAGGATAACAGAGACAAAAATCTGGCAGTAGTTAGAGACTAAAATTTATTAATGGTTACCAGAGAGCAGGGGAAATTTTGGAAACATATAGTGATAATGACTGAACAAAAAAATGATTAGTTCAATTGATGTCTGTGAACTGTACATGTAAAAAATGTTCTGGAAAATGTTTAATCTTTTCCACAGTATTTTTGCCACAATAAAAAAAAAAAAAAGAAAAGGAAAAAAAATAACCCAGTGTTTCAGTAAAGTTTGAGTAATCGCCTCTGAGCTAGAAGACAAGAATCAGACCAAAATTAAGTTATGAAAACCAGTCAAACTCTTGTTCTTACTAAATAGCAAAGAAAGCTCAATTGTCACATTAAATGTGACAATTCTGACAAAACTTCACAATTGATAATAAAAGAGAAAATGGTCAAACCGCTTCAAAGATACAGGAACTAGTACTTGTATGAACAGCCCAACAAATTGTTAAAACTCAAATTTCCTCACAAAGAAGTGGCAGGCCATCTACTTTGCTCTCATAATGAATATTCACATAGTCTTTGTTCACAGAATATTCTTTGTCACATGCTATGTAGCTCCTATTTTAGATTGAACATACGAAATGTCAGTTGTCTCTTTAACTTACTGAACATGGCACTTTCATACGGTGGTATTTGAATAGTAAAATAAATGTATAAACTTTGGTTTATTAATCTCAACATCAGTTACAATCTGTTTTTTAAAATCTTTTAAAGTGTGAAGTATTTTTCTAAATTTTACAATCTTACCTTTATGAGACTCATAAAGGAAGTAGCCAGTAATTACTTGTTGAAATATAGTTCAAAAAAGAGAAAAGTATTGGAAGGAAATAAATCATTTCTTTAGCAGTTCTTTAAAATCACAAGTGGTAATGGGAACATCAGAGGGGTTCCTGTGGGTAACCACCTATTTCATCCTCAATCTGAAAGGATTAAGAAAGATGTCAGCTTGCTCAACAGTGCTAACTTAATCCACCCTCGAGTAGTTTGTTGTTTTTTTCAACCCTTGTCAGTCTGCAACAGAAGGATCTGAGTCACAAGTTACTTTTCTCATTCCTTTCAAAAAGTAAAATTTTATTTTATTAAATGACGAGCAATTAATTCAACCAATAATTTTTACCACTATTTATAAACCAAAATATTTTCTGAAATATGTGTATATCAAATAAGCAGTGAAGATACTTTCAAGTGGTCCTCTAATCATGCCATGGACCTTCTTTAGAAATAGAATTCTTCAATGAAAGGATTTTTGTCATTTTATCATTTACATACTAGAAGCATCTCATTAGCATGAACTAAAAGATTCAGCATTCTGCTGAAATGGATTAAAACATCTAAATAAAATGAATAGTGATATTAATTATATAATTAAAATTCTCTGAATGATTATTGTTATTGTTATGTACCGTTGAGTCCGTTCTGACCCATAACAACCCTGTACAGTGTTTTCAAGGAGCAGCTAGTGCGCTTGAACTGCCGACCTTGCAGTTCAGATGCTTTGAAGTCTATCACATTAACCCACAGCGCCACACCAGGACTCCATAGGAGTACATAATACATGAGAATTTAGTACTGAGTGTCTTCTGCTACTGTACCACTTACTTGGCCTATACAGAAAAACCTTATTATTTAAAGAAACTGGAAAACTTTGTAAGGAGCCCTGGTGGTGCTTGGCTACTAGACAAAAGGTTGGCAGTTTAAACTTGCCCAGCAACACCATGGCAAAAAGGCCCAGTGACTAGTCCCCATTATAAGCGACAGCCTAGAAAGCCCTATGGGGCAGTTCTACTCTGTCACATGGGTCCAATGTGAGTCAGAATTGACTCAATGTCACCTAGCCATAACAACAGAAAACTTGGCTATAAAGAGAGAGAGAACAAGTGAGAAAAAAAGCTAACATAGTCAATGTTGCAGACCGTGTAAGACTAGTCAGAGGTTCGAGGCCCTCTAGGGCCGAGTGTAACAAATGAGGCCACTGGCAGTTAATGGAAAATTGCTTTCATATTAATATTCAGGTATATATATTAAATTAATACACTGGAGCCTTTGACAATCCACAGATAAATATGGTATTTTCCTAAAGCCAAGACTAAAGGTTGCAAGGTTAAGCCTTTCTCCAAAGGATTAACTAAAAATGTCTTAGCTACTTCACAGCTCTTTGTTCCATAGACAAAGAACCCATCCTCCCTAATCCTTTTCCAGGTGCAGCCCATTCACCTGGGCGTCTGGAGTCCTCCTGCAGACCTGGCTCAGGAAGCCAAAGCAGCAGGACTCCGCCCAAGCTTTTGTCCTTATCTCTCACCTTCCCCCAACTATGCTCAGGGGCTATAGATATGTTAATTGGGCCTGAGAATCCAAGTTGCTGGCCTGGGATTCGAACCAGTGAAATACTATGTAAAGTTACCTGAATGTCTGGAAAAGTACTGATGTTAGCTGTACCTTGCCTAAAGTCCCTCCCAGCTTGGTGTGAAGCTCCTCCCCTGAATAAAGCAGAGGCCTGGGCCTCCCCAGGTGGGCATTACTGGTTGGCAAGCATGGAGTAAAGATCAGTGCATTACTAGTTGGCAGGCATGGAGTAAAGATCAGTGCATTACAGGTTGGAAGGCATGCAGTAAAGATTGCAGGGCAGTGAGTTGCTGCCTGCAGAGGCCACGATGCCTATAGTCCCAAGCTTGCCTATCAGTGATGTATCCACCCTGGCTTTGGGGTGCCTCTTTGTCTCTCTCTTTCTGTGTATTCTTGATATATATGAATCGCCGTCAGGTATCCTCTCCTCGTGAACTGAACCCCAATGTCGAGGCGGTCCCCGACAAGTCAATACTAGCAAGATAATAAAATAACACTTTTAAAAATAACCTTTTTTATAAATGATTTTTCTATAAAACAAAATTAGCAGACTATAAATGAATGAGCATGTGCTGGTAGATCTGACAAATAGAAATCCACAAGAATCAAATCAGTTGCCGTATGGCAACCCCATGTGTGTCAGAGTAGAATGGTGCCCAATAGGGTTTCCAATAGCTGATAGCTGGAAGTAGATCACCAGGCCAGTCTTCCCAGACATTTTCCCAGAACGTTCAACTTTTCTGTTAGCAGGGAGCACAGTCATCATTTGCACCACTCAGGGACATGTGCTAAAGACTAAGAGGGTGGGTTTAGTACAACTTACAGATAAAGGCTTCTGGGATCCAGCTGGTGGTCTCCATTCATTTCTGTGTAACATGTCCTTCCTTTTTATTGGCACTGATATCCTGGGTCTTGGTGGGCATTTTTCCTGGAGTCTCACGTTCTGTACTTTAGCATCTTATTTAACCAAAATAAAACAACTTCAATTTTTAAAAACTTCCATACCTTCAATACTGATGCTGAGAAAGCATGAACATAGGCGATAATTTATGGCCCAGCATACCACACTGTATATATATGACATGGCTTTGGTCATTTATACACAGTGAGAGAATGGCTTATGGAAAATTACTATGCATTTTCTTGAATGGAGAAAATATCTTCCCAGTGTTACTTTACATATTTCTAGTATTATATACCACTACTTTTTTCACACAAAAAATTAGGAGTTAAGCTTAACATTTGCAGAAAAGATATGCATAGAATAGTGGTGCAACTAATTAAATGTAGTCGTCAGACTTCAAGTTAACGGGCTGCACCATTCACATTGCATTGTTGTTTTATGAGTAGGTCCTTTATTATGCTTGTGTTTGGCTCCATCAAAACGCTTTCTTGGTTTTCCATTTTTCCTATAATAGGAATGTAGACAATGCTCTTTCTCTCATCCTCTACTTATCTAATTTCTGAGCATGCTTGGTATACACTGATAGATAACAATACCAAATCAAATTAACATTACAAAAAGGCACATTCATTTTCCCACTATCACTTTCTTCAATTTTAGTTTTTCTATCACAATGGAGAGTATTTCCTCATCACTGGTTTCTTAGAATGATTTTTTATTCCTCCTGATCCTTAAGTCCAGTCATCACGTTATTGCTAAATCCTGCTTATCTTATTTGCACAACATTTTACTGATTTAGTATTTTCTCTTTCTTCCAGCAGCTGTCACCTGGCCCAAGAAAAAAATTCTTAACAGCTGATTCCTGACATGATCAGCAAACTGTTTTCTCTACTTACCATTACCAAAAAATATGAGCAGCCTTTGTGATGGCCACATGGCAACGGTTCTTACTGTTACCAGTTAGGTACAATATCCTGACGTCAACTCCACTGGGTACCCAACGATGCTTTGCAAGAGAATTCTTAATCACCAGTCATACTCTCCACTTATGAAAAACAAGCTCCTTCTCTAATTCCAAATCTGTCTGTTAAACTTCTCCAACTCTCTATCTTTTCCTTATATACAAAACCTAAATTTGGATTCTACCTCTCCAAGCACCTCTTTTGCTAACAAATGTGAAGCTTCATGAAGTTTTCCTGACTAATGAGAAGAGGGGGGATGACTCTTGCAGGTCACCCATGAACTAGATAGACAACTTTTCAAATTCACCCATTAGTTACCATTTGATAATTTTTCTCTTATTTACACTGCCCATAGTTTTTAAATGCCGATGTTCAATTAATTTGGTGGAATCTTTCCACTAATGTCATCAGCTATAACTCACTGTATGGATACATGCAATAGATGCTTTTATGTTACATAGATAAATCATTCTTACCCTGAATTGCCTTTCCAGCAAATCGTGACCCTGAAGATCTTGCTCTATGTATAAGTGTGTGATGGAATTCTTCCTGTATGACCTAAAATTGAAAACATGTGCCACTATTAAGTATAGATCTCTGTCAAAATCTATACAATCACTTCAAAACTCACCTCAGGAGACAAATATTTAGCAATAAGAGTCTCTAGAAAGGGCCTTTTCAAAATGGAATTAATAGATGGTCGATCTCGGGGAGATATTTTAAATAGCTGAGACATCAAGGACTGTAGATCCCGAGAAAACTTTGGAGATATTGGAGCAAAACGTGCTTGACAAATCTTCAGAACCAATTGGTGTAAGTTGCTACCCTCAAACTGAAAAGACAGGAACAAAAATACTAAATCAGAGAAAAATGATACTAGTAATTAAAGCAGCAAAATAGTATTTTTAAGCTTCTGTTAGAAGCACCTATATTTTAACTTATTTTATCAACTAATATTTCATAGTAAATATAGGCAGTTACTCAACAGTATGCCAAGGCTTTTCTAAGTTTTAATTTTTTATTGCCAAAGCAATAGCTGTTGTTATTGTTGTTAGGCGCCATCGAGTTGGTTCTGATTTATAGTGACGCTACATACGACAGAATGAAACACTGCTGGGTCCTGCGCCATGCTCACGACTGTTCTGTTTAAGCCATTGTTGTAGTCACATGTCAATCCATCTCTTTGAAAGTTGTCCTCCTTTTCGTGGACCCTCTACTGTACCAAACATGATATCCTTTTCCAGGGACTTATCTCTCCTGAAAACATGTCCAAAGTACATGAAACAAAGTCTGGACATCTTTGCTTTTAAGGAGCATTCTGGTTGTACTTCTTCCAAGACAGATTTGTTCGTTTTTCTGCCAGCCCAATGTGCTTTCAATATTCCTTGCAAACACCATAATTCAAATGCATTGATTCTTCTAAAGTCTTCCTTATTCATGGTTCAAGTTTTGCATGCATCTGAGGCATTTGAAAATATCATGGCTTGGGTCAGGACCACTTTAATTCTCCAAGTGAAATCTTTACTCTTCAACATTTTTTCTTGTTGTTAAGTGCCGTAGAGTTCGTTTCAACTCATAGTGACCTTGTATAGGGTTTCCAAGGAGCAACTGATGGCTTTGGACCATTGGTCTCACAGTTAGCAGCCCAATGCTCTTTCTACAGTGCCACACCAGTACTCTTTTGCAGTAGATTTGCCTATTGTATTGTGTCACTTAATCTCTTGACTGCTGCTTAAGTAGAAACTTGAGTGGGATAGAAAGGAGTATCAGGAAACATGATTACAGAAAGCTTGTAAGTCCATCTTTAACCTATAACTGTTTGGAATGCCTAAAAGCGGTTTTACAACTTGCCCAGTGAAATAGTCCTCTTGCGGAGCCTTTGAAGTGTATAGGACCTTAGGTGGACTCCTGAGTCCCATCCAGAACCTTCTGAGGTGGGACATTCCCATTAGAAAGGACAAACAGACCAGCCTGGAACAGCGAGAGTGACAGAAGATACATCTTCAAAGAAAGACCATCAAGAAAAACCCGAAACAAAAATGGCAGTATGATTGCCTACTACAAGAACAAGCAAGTCATTTGCCAGGAAGCTATTCAGGCAAGCAATCGGGTCCCTTCAGGACAAACCCCCTCCAAGAATGAAAATCAAAGGGAAGACATGAGCACACATGTAAACTCGCTGGCAACCACACTGGTCTACTGATGAGTGGAAGAGGGGAAAAGGCATCAATGAAGAAATAGACTGAGTTCAACCATGTTCCATAGACTCCCGTTGACCTGGAGATGAGAGAAAGAAGAGGAAGGGCTGGTTGGTCTGAAGTGTGGTGAGACCTGGGGACTCCTGAGCCCACGGACAAGGACATAGCCACAGAGGGCTATGTTTGTTTGTTTTGGGTGTGTGTGTGTGCACAAAAATACTCAGGAATATATAAGAGTGAAGCATCAGGCTAATATGAAGTGTGGGGAAATGCACAAAAACACCCAAACTTGCAGATGGTATCCATTTGACCTAGCCTCAATGGCTTGATAATCAGAACTCAACTAGAGGAAGATAAAAAAAAAAAAAAAAAAAAAAACCCGACAATTTTTGATAAAGGAAAACAGTGTACATTGCTGCAGTTTGATGAACTTGACCTATACTTATGGATGTAGTAGCTCAAAATACCAACTGAGAGGGAAGGAGTCTTCACATCAAGTATCAATCCTATCCCCTCTGTATACAGGATAGATAGGGATGGGCAACAAAGATGTTGTTGTTGTTAAGTGCCATTGAGTTGGCTCCAACCCATAGTGACCCTGTATAGGGTTTCCAAGGAGTGGCTGGTGAGCTTGAACTGCTGACCTTGCAGTTCAAATGGCTTTGCAGTCTGGTGCATTAACCCAAAACAAACAAACAAAAAAGCAGAGGTAATAGAAACAAATATTGTTGAATGATGATGCACGGAGGAGATTGTAATCATTGCAATGAAATGATGAATGTAAAACTGATGTTCTCCCATGTAAACTTGCACTCAGGTCACAACAAAAACTTGAAAAAAATATATAATACAAGAAACATTTCCTAAATCATTCTATGAGGTGTATTATCCAGTACCAATGTCAAAGACCTCACTAGAGAAAAACCTATAGAACACTATCCTTTATTGTTCAACAAAACAATAGCTTGTGCACATGCATATGGATTATGTGTATATATATATTCACAATTAATTTTTAATTCTAATCTTTTATTATGGTAATATAAATATAACAAAACATTTATCATGTCATTTCAACCATTTTTACATGTACAGTTCACTCACACTATTTGAACATTCTATTATTGTTTGGGTGAAAGTTTACAGAGAAAATGAATTTTCCACTGAACAATTTATAAGTATTTGTTTTGTGGTATTAGTTAAAACTCCCTCCATGTAACAGTTTCTTCCCACTACCTTCTTGGGTTCCATTTCCATTCACCCATCTTTCCTCCCATTCCTGTCTTTTGAACTTTGTTTTTGGGCAAATGTGGTCCTTTTGGTCTCATACGTTTGATTGTTCTGAGGAGCACATTCCTCATGGTTCACTTTACAGGCCTATCTATTATTTGGTTGAAAGGTGGGGCTTTAGTTCCAGGTTAGAAGGGTGTTTACAGGCCAGTCTAAGGGATTCCATCAGTCTTTATCAGGTCAGTTACCAAAATCAAACCAGACCAACTGCCATTGAGTCTTCTTTATGATTTAAAATTTTTGTTATACATTTTTCTCCCACTCTGTCCAGGACAGAGTGTTCTGATAGCAGCATGATTCTGAGTGTAGCAGTTGGTAGTGGCAACTGGGTACCATCTCATTCTGGTCGCAGGCTAGCGGAGGCTGTGGTTCATATGGTCCATTAGTTCTTTTGACTAATCGTTCCCTTGAATTTTTTTATTTTCTCTACTCTTCTTTATACTGGGTAGGAAGAGACCAATAGTTGTATCCCAGATGGTTACTTGTGAGCTTTTAAGACATCAACTGATGCTCACCAAAGTAGGATGTAGAGCATTGTCTTTATGGACTATGTTGTGCCACATACTTTATCAACATAGATGAAAAAATTTTGTGATATTGTTTGTACATCAGCCCATGTCAGTATGTATAGCTCTAGAATTCCTTTTCAATAGTTAGTCCAAATAATTGCTAATAGTGTAATAAAACCAAATCTTATTTTTTTCTTTCAGAAGTTCATTTCATTTATATGATCTTAATAATTCAAGATTAACAACTAGCAAACTTACTGGATGCTTAAGTGTGCAGAGCTCATATAAGACGCAGCCAAGAGACCAAATATCCCTGGAGAAGAAAAAAGATTAAATGCCAGTATCCATAAGTTGTAATAAAAAGCTTTTATCCTCACAGTGCTTTACAGTTAGGTAGCTTTACAATTTTATATAGGTTGGCTGGTTTTTACAACTAGTGTCAAATTCAAACTTATTCTCAATTCTTGTTTATTACTAAGATAAAAGGTAAACTTAAAAAAATTTGTAGTTACTCAGAAGCCTAGCAGAGAAAATATATACATACTTTGCCATACTTTGATAGATTAATATTTACTTCAACTTATTGTGCTCAAATAAAATGTATATATATCTAGAATTTTAAGCAATTTGGGAGGAGAAAGACAATTCAAACATGGATTTGTTTTGATTCAAAATATAAACTGTGATTAGCTTAGAAAGGTATATTCTATTTAAAGCTCTTGCAGAATCCAAATTATATTGTAATGAATTCATGTTTGATATTCAATAAACATTTTTAAAATGTACTTATATGACTCAAGCCTTGTTCTTCACAGACTTATTATTTAGATGTCCTGGTGTGGTGCTGTAGGATAAGCACTGGACTGGTAGTTGGCAGTTCAAATCCACCAGCCATTCCTTGGAAGCCCTATACAGGCTCACTATAAGTTGGAACTCAATTGCACATAACAATAACAACAATATGCAATTAAGTTAATAAGGAGTTATTTTAAAGAACAGAAAGCATAATTAAGTCTAAAAGATCAAGGAAAATATAATGAAAAGTCAAAATATCAATACAAGCAGGATTCAGTAAAGTGAAGCTAATGGCCTCACAGTTATCAATGCTTAGGTGTGCATGAGAGAGAAAGAGAGGAAACCTATACTAAAGGTTTAGAAACAATGGAAGGTGATTACAGAAGAGGCAAGGAGCAACCTCCAACTGTGTATCACATATTTTAGTTCTAGAAACTCGCTGCCCATTTCCTACCACACAGAATGTTTGCTCTGTTTTCCATGGACCCCAAAGTCCTGCATTCTCAGAGAATCGTCTATAGTCAGGGTAGTGAATTCATAGGCCACTAACTGGAGCTGAATCTAAATATAACTTTTATCAACCCATGGAGTAACTGGGTGGTAGAAATAGTTAACACATGACTGCTAACTAAAAGACTAGTGGGTAAAGTGCACTTAGAAGAAAGGTCTCCTGATGGACTTCCAAAAAACCAGCCACTGAAAACCCTTTGAAGCATAATTCTACTCTGACACACATGGTGTCAACTCCATCCATTGAGTGGTGAGGGGAACCAGAAAATGGTTTACTGATGTAAAGAGGGCAGCGGACAAGCTGATTATTGACAAGATCTTCCAATTTTCAGAAGCATCATATCTGCATGTTTTTTTTTAACTTTCAATATTTAAATGTTGATTTACATTTTTAAAAAGCGGCACTGAACAACAAAACAATGTTGTTTAAATGAAGATAAATATTTGTTTACTAAAGCCAATAGCTCCAGGACACACTGAAGTGGTCAGAGACTCTCACTGTGATCCTATCTCAGACAGGAAGAAAATGAAATCACAAAAGTATCACATGGAAGAGAGGAGGAATTAGAATTTCCGCTTCTACATCTTTAATTAAATATCACCCATTAGATTTTCCTGGCATCTTCATACCAATAGTCATCGACTTACGTTTTATTGTTGTAGGGTTTATTCTGACAGATCTCTGGGGACAGATAATAAGGCGTTCCAACACAAGTTCGAGCAAGTTCCATAGAACTAATAAAATATATTAAATCATAAAGTAATATAAATATGGACAAGTAAGATAAATGTAAAAAATGGATCATCTAAATTTACAAATTAAAATAGAACAAAAACATATCATACAGTGATAAATAAAGTTATGTGTACTAGTTATGTTTTTAACTTTAGAATTCATCTTCCAAAGATCTATATATTGAAAAGACATTTTTTTTTTGAGGCTTAATGACACCACAGATTAAGCTGATTGCACTATTAAAGAAGTTAGTCGTTACTTTAACAATAAAAACAAAAAATCTCAGAGGTAAAATGATTCAAATTGTCAAAATAATGAATTCTCATTATTTAAAATTTGGAAAATACACTGTGGGTTAAGGCACTGGACTGTAAAGTCGGTTTGCACCACAAAATCCATGATTCAAGCTCACCACTGCTCCTTGTAAACTCTACAAGTTAGCTATGAGTCGAAACCAACTCAATGACACTTAACATCAAAAACATGAAAGAAGAAAAAATATCATAGTCTTATCACCTACGAACAACTATTATTAAAATTCTGATTGATGTCCTTCCTGTATATTTTTCACTAGCTGTAATCATATTGCATTTAAAATTCAGAATTCCAAAATTTGAATTCATCACATCATAAAGAATTTTCTCACATGGTTAAGAAGTCTTCAAAGTCATGAATGGCTGTATACTGTGCATGTTGCACAATGCGTACATTTATGACTGTGCCAAGATTTATACTTAACCATTTTCTAATTACTAATATTCATGTGACTCCAAATTTCAAAATATTCCCTTAGAACAAATTCTTAGAAGAAGAACATTGAACAATCCCTTGATATATACAAGTTGTTGTTGTTAGGTGCCATCGAGTTAGTACCGACTCATAGCACCTTATGCATAGCAGAACGAAACACTGCCCAATCCTGGGCAAACCTCACTACTGTTGCCCTGCTTGAGTCCATCAATGCTGTCACTTGGGCAATCCATCTCATTGGGGGTCTCCCTATTTTTCTCTGACCCTCCACCTTACCAAACATGATATTCTCCAGTGACTGGTCCCTCCTGACAATATGTCTGAAGTATGAGAGATGAAGTTTGGCCATCTTGGCCTCCAAGGAGTGCTCTGGCTGCACTTCTTCCAAGACGGATCTATTGGTTCTTTAGGCAGTCCATGGCACTTTCAATATTCTCCTCTAAAACCATAACTCAAACGTGCCAAATTTTCTATGGTCTTTCTTATTCACTGTCCAGCTTTTGTATGCATATGAGGTTATTGAAATTATCATGGCTTGGGTCAGGCGCACCTCACGCTGACATCTTTCTCTTCAACACTTTAAAAAGGTCTTGTGCAGCATATTTGCCTAATGCAATACGACATCTGAATTCTTGACTGCTGCTTCCATGAATGCTGATAGGTGATCCAAGAAGAATTAAGTCCTTGACAACTTCAATCTTTTCTCCATTGATGAGAATGTTGTTTATTGGTCCAGTGGTGAGGATTTTTGTTTTATTTACATTGAGATGTAATCCATACCGAGCTCTTTGATCTTCATCAGTAAATGTTTTAAGTCCTCTTCACTTTCAGCAAGCAATGTTGTATCATTTGCATATCGCAGGTTGTTAATGAGCCTTCCTCCAATCCTGATGCCACGTTTTTCTTCATAGAACCCAGCTTCTCAGATTATTTGTTCAGCATACAAATTGAATTATGTTGCATTTAAAATTCAGAATTCCAAAATTTGAAGTTATCACATCATAAAGAATTTTCTCACATGGTTAAGAAGTCTTCAAAGTCATGAATGGCTGTATACTGTGCATGTTGCACAATGCATAAGAATACAACCTTGTCACACACCTTTCTTAATTTTAAACCATTATTCTGTTCCCATGTTCTGTTCGAACAACTGCCTCTTGGTCCAGGTACAAATTCCTCATGAGCACAATTAAGTGTTCCAGAATACTCATACTTCGCAATGTTGTCTATAGCTTGTCATGATCCACAAAATCGAAAGCCTTTGCATAGTCAATAAAGCACAGGCAAACATCTTTCTGATATTCTCTGCTTTCAGTCAAGATCCATTGGACATCAGCAATGTTATCCCTCATTCCACGGCCAATTCTGAATCTGGTTTGAACCTCTGGTAGTTCTCTGTCAACGTATGCTTGTAGCTGTTTCTGTATTACCTTTAGTAAAAGTTTACTCGCATGGGGTATCAAAGAGATTGTCTGATGATTTCCGCATTCCATTGGGTCACCTCTCTTTGGAATGGGCACAAATACAGATCTCTTCCAATCAGTCGGCCAGATAGTTGTCATCCAAATTTCTTGACATAGATGAGTGAGTGCCTCCTGTGCTGCCTGACTTTCTTGAATGATTTCAGTTTTTATTCCATCAATTCCTGGTGCCTTTTTCTTTGCCAATTACCTCAATGCACCTTGGACTTCCTCCCTCTCCGTACCATTGGCTCTTAATCATATGCTACCTCTTGAAACAGCTGAACATTAACTATTTCCTTTTAGTACAGCGACTCTGTGTATTCCTTTCATCTTCTTTCGATTCTTCCTGCATCAATCAATAATTTGCTCAGAGAATCTTTCAATAACGAAAGTCGAGGCTTGAATTTTTTCTTCAGTTCTCCTTGCTTGAGAAATAGCTGAACGTGTTCTTCCTTTTTGGTTTTCTGATTCCAGATCTTTGCACATTTTGTTGTAATAATTGATTTTATCTTCTCAAGCTGATCTTTGAAATTTTCTGCTCAGCTCTTGGGCCTCCTCATTTCTTCCATTTGCTTTAGCATCTCTACGCTGGAGAGCAAGTTTCAGTGTCTCCTCTGACATCCATTTTGACCTTTTCCTTCTTTCTTGTTTTCTTAATGACTTTTTGCTTTCTTCATGTATGATGTTCTTGATGTCATTCCACAACTCTTCTGGTCTTCAGTCTTTAGTATTTAATGTATCAAATCTGTTCTTCAAATGATCTCTAAATTCAGGTGGGATACAGTCAAGGTCATATTTTGGATCTTGTGGACTTGTTTTCATATTCTTCCACTTCAGTTTGAATTTGCATATGAGTAATTGATGGTCTGTTCCACAGTCTGCCCCTGGCCTTGATTTAACTGATGATATGGAGCTTTCCCATCGTCTCTTTCCGCAGATGTAGTCAATTTGATTTCTATGTATTCCATCTGGTGAGGTCCATGTGTATAATAGTGTTTATGCTGTCTAAAGAAGGTATTTGAACTAAACAAATCATTGATTTTGCAGAATTCTATCATGCAATCTCCAGCATCTTTTCTATCACCAAGGCCATATTTTCCAACTACTGATCCTTCCTCTTTGTTCCTAACTGTTGCATCCCAATCGCCAGTAATGATCAATACATCTTGATTGCATGTTTGATCAATTTCAGATTGCAGTAGTCGGTAGAATTCTTCTATTTCATCCTCACTGGCTTTAGTGGTTGGTGCATAAATTTGAAAAATAGTGGTATTAAGTGGGCTTCCGGTAGGCACATGGATATTATCCTATCACAGACAGTGTTGTACTTCATGACTGATCTGGATATGTTCTTTTTGACGATGAATGCAACACTATTCCTCTTCAATTTGTCATTCCCAGCATAGTAAACCATGTAGTTGTCAGATTCAAAGTGGCCATTTCAACTTACTAATGTCTAAGATATTGACGTTTATGCGTTCCATTTCATTTTTGACAATTTCTCATTTTCCTAAATTCATACTTTGTACATTCCATGTTCTGATTAATAAAGAATATTTACAGCTGTTTCTCTTCATTTTGAGTTTTGCCTCATCAACAAATCAAGGTCCTGAGGGTTTTACCACCACAGATTTTACTCCATTTGCATCATCATGGTCAAATCTACTTTGAGGAGGCAGCTCTTCCCCAGTCACATTTTGAGTGCCTTCCAACCTGAGGGGCTCATTTTCTGGCACTATATCTGACAGTGTTTCTCTGCTATCCATAAGGTTTTCAGTGACTAAATATTCAGAAGTAGTTCGTCACTCCTTCTTCCTAGTCTGTCTTAGTCTGGAAGCTCATCTGAAACTTGTCCACCTTGGGTGACTCTGCCACCAGTGACATAGCTTTCAGAATCACAGCAACTCACAAGCCACCACAGTACGATAAACTGACAGATGAGTGGTGGTTAAAATTACCACCAAATTGTCTCCCAAAACAGTTGCAACAATTTATTCCCACCAGAATGTCCCAACCTATTTCACTGAATTCACACCAGTTTTCTGCACTTCAGTCACATCACACAGTTAATAAGCTTATATACTACAAGACACTGTCACCATAATTCTCTTATGCCACAATATATCTTGGGGATTTTAATCTCAATATACCACCTGAAAGATGTTAATGCATTTATATAAACAGTTGGAGTCTCAGGTGGTGCAAACAGTTAACACGCTTGGCTTGAAGGCTTAAGTTCAGTCAGAAGCACTTTGAAAGAAAGACCTGTTGATAAACTTCTGAAAAATCAGTGGTTGAAAACCCCCTGGAGAACAATTCTACTATGATGCATATGGGGTCGCCAGGAGTCGGAACTGACTCAGTGGCAACTTGGATACAAGTTGTTGTTAAGTACTGTGGAGTCGGCTCGACTCATAGTGACCCTGCACAGGGTTTCCAAGGCTGTAAATCTTTACGGGAGCAGAATGCCTCATCTTTCTCCTGCGGAATCGCTGGTAGTTTCGAACTGCTGACCTTGAGGTTGGCAGCCTGATTCGTAACCACTGTGCTACCAGAGCTCCTTAGACAAGTAGTTACCAACAATTATTTGGACAACCAAGTTTTTATTATCATCTTAATTTGTGATACCTGAAAATGCCTATGTTGGCTGCTTTGAATAGGAAGAATTACTATTATTATTAAAGTTTTTATTGTGAATTGAGTGATAGTTTACACAGGAGAACATTGGTTTTACACTCACTGTTTCATTGTAATGATTACAATCTCCGCCGTACATCATCATTCAACAGTATTTGCTTCTATTTCCTCTGTTTATTTTTTCTTTAGGATGTACACAAAAACACTCAGGAATATATAATCATTTAAACAACCATAGGGCACAAGTAATTATTTTTTAAAGTACTCACTTGTTCAGGGCTCTTGCTATGCCAAAGTCACCAAGCTTTGCAACCATTCCATTCTTGCTAAGAAAAACGTTCTATAAATGGAGAAAATGCTATGCTGTTTGAGATATTTCAAGAAAATCAAAGATAAGGTTTTTCTTAGTCTTCTATCTGCGTTGTTACCTGTGATTTTATGTCCCTGTGTAAGATCTTCCTGTCATGAATATGTTTTAGTCCTAGAGAAATCTGTACAAACCAACCCAGAATCTGTAGACGAAAAATAAAACAAAACTATTCAGTCAGACTGATTCTTGAAATTTCAGTGAGACTTCTTTATGATAACATGCAAAAGGACAAGAATCATAGATTTGTGTGTTAATGTAATTAATAGAGATACCACCTTATCATGTTTATTTTATAGCTAGAAAAATTGAGATGCAGAAAGGCAATCCTTGGAATTAAACGGAACTTCATATACAGAAAAAGGTAAAAAGAAGCAAAGGAGAGATGGAAGTTCATCACTTTTTTTCTGATTTAACACTGGGTTGGTAGGTAACTGTATCAGGAGTCCCCCACATACTCCTCTATTTCTTGATAATCCCGGCCATTTATATTTCCTATTTAGTGGAGGAAGGCTGGCTAGAGCAAGGCAAGAGAGAGAGGGACAGAATTTGTGAGGTTATTAAAACTTTAATGAAATATTAATGTACATATAAGAAGCTCTGGTAGCGTAGTGGTTACAAATCAGGCTGGTAATCTCACAGTCAGCAGTTCGAAACTACCAGCTGTTCCTCTGGAGAAAGATGAGGCTTTCTGCTCACATAAAGGTTTGCAGCCTTGGAAACCCTATGCAGGGTTGTTAGGAGTCAGCACCGACTCCACGGCACATAACAACAACAACAACGTACATATACAATATTGTTGTCAAATGCTGTCAAGTCAGTTCCGACC
>NW_006408950.1:1361246-1363586 GCF_000296735.1 Chrysochloris asiatica
TCTATGACTATAACAATTTATTTAAACTATTCCCAATAAGCAATGGTGGCACTTGGCTGTGAACCAAAAGGTAGGTGGTTCGAACTGATCATCTTCCCAAGAGAAAGATCTGCTTCCAGAAAGATTAAAGTCTGGGAAACTCTACGGGACAGTTTACTGTGTCCCATAAAATCGTTATGACTTGGAATTGGCATGAAAGCAACAGGGTTTTTTGGGAAAATGATTCTAAAATTCCACTTTTCTTTCCTTCTTCTTCTTATCAAATTATGCAGAAAGAAAAAGATTTTTTCATCTAGAAATTTCAGTTCAGTAGTAGTGTTTTCTGAACAAAGGGAAGTATCTAAAATTTTATCCTAGAAAACGTTTTTTATCAATATAATAAAGTAATGCACTTTTTGTTTGTAGTACCATCAAGTCAGTTCCGACCCATAAGAAGTCTGTATAGTAGGGTAGACTGGAAGCAAGGAGGGTTTCAATAAACATGGAATTTAATGTATAATGTAAATGAGATAGAAAGAATGCTTTATTAAATTTATAGAGGTTATTTATAGAGGTTATATATAGAAATATTGATGTTTTAATCAGTCAGATATTCAAAAGGTTTACCTTTAACCCTAAGAAGAAATTATATATGGGCATGAGCTTCTCAAAAGCTAAAGTAGAATAAAGAAATAAATGTCTAAAGATGGTCGATCATTCCTTTGCATTGCTTGAGGTGATGGCTCAACCATACAGGCTCAGAATCAGATTTCTCTCTATGCTTATACCTGCCTCGTCTACGGGCACACATCCAAGACGGCTTCAAACAGGTTAAGAATTAGAACAAAGATGTGCTTGAGAGAAAACAGAAACGAAGACCACCCTGTAGCCACACCCTGTGTAGTGTAAACTACACAAGCATTACAAAGAGCTCTAGGGCAACTTCGCTAGGACGGTACCACTTGTGGGGCTTGAGCTGCTCTAGCCCAGCTCCCCGGTGCCGCAGCAGAGGGCCCTCAGTACTTCAGGGAGCCATGTGCCATGAGACGGGCAGGATCAAAAATGCCACATGTCCCAGAAATGCAACAGGACTTAATGGCGTGCGCTACGCAAGTGCTGGAGAAACGCATCGCAAAGGACACCAGGCCTACATCAAGTAGAAATTTCACAGGAAGTACAACCCCACAGGACACTGAATCATGAGGAAAACTTCGCTAGTTATGTGATGTAAAACTAAACACTTCATCTGCTTATACCTGGGCCAACTGGTCATTCAGTTCAAATCTGGTTAAAGCGTGGACTGTGCCCACACACCTAGTGATCCAGTCAAAACCAAGGACCGCAGCTTCAAGTCCAAACACCAGGGGCTGCAATCATCAGCCTTGCCAAGGCAACACCTTCATCTTTGACTCTTTATTGTGTTATTTAGTGCAGGACCTTCTCTGTACTAGTTAGCTGTGTTATAAAACAATTAGCAAAACGGCTTACATTTGTATTTCTTTCTTACACCATACATTCCCCCTGTCTCATTTTTTGCTTTCCTCACAGTTCACTCCTTTTAAATTTATTGGAGGAAAAAAAAAAAAAAAGGGCAAGCTTCTCTCCTCCCAACAGAGGAGTACAGCTACTCGTATTTTCAAACAGAGGACCAAATGGAAAAAGGAAAAGAGTGTAACCATAAACATCACAATCTGATTCTTTTTTTAAGCGTGAAGATTTATCACAGAGACATCCAACATGAGATTTTAAAACATGATATATTATCTCAAGGAAATTACACTCTCAAAAAGGGATACGGTTTAAGTAAAGTTGCAAATGTTCTTCACTAAATCTACTAAGAATATGAATCCACTGTTTTATGGTTGAGATTTCTCTACCAAAAATCATGCTTCATATAAACATACTCTATGACTTCAGTGCTATAAGTTTATAACCTCTGCTCACTTATAAATTAAGTAAATTAAAAAGTGTTTTTTACCTGATCTTCACTGAATAACACTCCCCGTTGTCTACTGATCCTTTTCATGAGATCCCCTCCATCACAATACTCCATCACAATAAACAAATTGTTTTTCTCTATAAGAAAACATTTTTTGTCACTGGAAGGCTTCAGATAGCTACTAAACAATGTACCTTTCAAGTCCTCGAAGGTGGACAATATATCTGCAAAATGCAGTTCTTTGTTGGCATTGTTAGGAGCCATTGAGTAGGTTCCAACTCATGGCGACCCTCTGTACACCAGAAGGAAACACTGCCCAATCCTGTACCATCCTCATAATTATTTTATCTTTGAGCTCATTGTTACTACAACTGTGTCAATCCATTTCATTGAGGGTTTTCCTATTTTTCTTTGACCCTTCA
>NW_006408950.1:1390805-1395923 GCF_000296735.1 Chrysochloris asiatica
TATTTCTTGAAAGAAAGACCAACAGGAAAAATACAAAACAATATAGGCAGATCCAAATGATTACTACAAGAACAAGCAAGTTGCTCGCCCAGGAGACATCAAGGCAAGTGGTCGGGACTGATGAAAGGAGATGGGGATAGCACTCAGGTGGCACAATAGTGAATAATTACTACCAGGACTGACTGTGAGGGCTGGAAATATAAAGGTAGACATTTTGTAGCAAAAGGAGGGACGTGATTGACTTTGCAGGCCAGGAGTGGAGGCCCCTGGGGCTATCAAGGGAGAAGAGTGGAGTGCCAGACCTTACTCAGAAAAACAGTGACACCAGAGATGGAGGCAGCGACAATGATGTGGAGAGATGGAGTGGCTGGGAACTCTAGACCCAGAGAGGGAGAGGGGCTGTGTGCTGATGATTAAGGGGCAGGTTTGTGGGGTGTACCCTTTGGTTGGTTGATGATGCATGGAGGGGATTGTAACCATGGCAAAGTAATGACACACCATAGGATGAATGTACAGCTAATGTTCTCCCATGTAAACGATCACAAAGTTCACAATAAAAGAGTTTAAAAAACACACCAAAAAACCATTATGCTGAGTGAAATAGGTCAGCCACAAAGGGATAAATATTGTATTATCCTACTTAGATGAAAAATACTGGAGTCCTGCAAGGTTGGTTTGAATCACAAGGTCAGCGGTTCATACCAACCAGCTGCTCCTTGGAAATCATACAGAGGGTCACTAATGGCACTTAACAATAACAAAAACATTCGAAATGCCTAGGCAAGCAAATGTGTAGAGACCTAAGCTTTTTGGTGGCTACCAAGAGTGAGAGGGAGGGCAGGATAAGGGAGGCTCATTCCTTAGGGGTTATGAAGCTCTTATTAAGGGTGATGGAAAAACTCAAAAATTAATAGTGGTGATGGTTGTACAACATGACGAACAATTTTGTTGTTTTTGTTGAGTGCCGTCGAGTTGGATCTGACTCATAGTGAACCTGTGTAGGGTTTCTAAGGACTGGCTGGTAAGTTTGAACTGCCAACCTTTCAGTTCAAACCTACCTTGCGGTCCAGCGCTTATCCTACAGCGCCATACCAGGACTCCTGACGTGGTGCTAAAGGATCAGTACTGGACTGTGAACTACAAGTTAGCAGTTCAAATCAACCAGCTGTTTCTTGGAAACCCTATACAGGGTCACGGTGTGTGGGAACTGACTCAATGGTATTTAACAACATAAAGATATTTACCACAACTGGAAAACAAAGACATGTTCCAGTTTATTAAAGCGGCCAGGGACCATCCAGTCATTCAGCAAGTGTGTGTGGTGCTGTGGGTTAAAGCGCTGGACTATAAAGTCAGTTTGAACTGCAAGGTTGGCAGTTCAAGCTCACCAGCTGTTCCTTGGAAACCCTATGAAGGGTCACTATGGGTCGGAACCGACTCGACAGCATTTAACAACTACAATATGGGAGGCAAGGAGTGGCGCTGTGGGTTAATGCCCTGGACTATAAAGTCAGTTTGAACCACAAGGTCAGCCCTTCAAGCTCACCAGTCGCTCCTTGGAAAGTCTATACAGGGTCGCTATGGGTTAGAATCAACTCCACAGCACTTAACAACAACAATATGGGAGGCAATGTGGGTTAATACACTGGACTGCAAGGTTGGTTTGAACCATAAGGTCAGCGGTTCAAAGTCACCAGCAGCTCCTCGGAAATTGTATGAAAGGGTCGCTAAGAGTGGAAACAGACTCGACAGCACTTAACAACAACATGGGAAGCAATGACCTCCTGGGTTCCTTGTCTTCAGGAAGATGTTACCAAGGGTCATGTGAGCCAGAGATGAGCTCTCAGAATAATGAAGTTTACAGTTGAAAACGAAAAGAAATATGAAATAAATGCATAATTACATATATAAAACAGATATGTGCATGCAAGAAAGTGTGTGGAAGATCTGTGATATGAATGATGATCTCAGGCAAGGCCTGAGGATGAGGGGGAGCCAGCCAGTTAGGCAGTCACAGCAACAGCCTAAAGAGAGAAAGGCTTTTTTGAGAATCAAGGAACGGACACTTTATTCAGTGGCTGCTCCATAAAAGTTGCTCCAATAAACTCAATTCCCTGTCTGTGTGGACTTCTCTGCTCCCAGGAAGATCTGGAAAAAGACACAGTCATGAGCTGTTGTTAACTGCTGCTGAGGTGCGTCTGACTCTTAGAGACCTTGTATAGGGCTTCCAAGGCTGTAAATCTTTTATGAAACCAGAAAGCCTCATCTTTTCCCTATAGAGCAACTGGTAGGCTTGAACCACTGATCTGGTGTTTTGGAATCCAGTGCTCATCTTATGGAGCCACCACTTGTGAAAGAAGGGCCATATATGGAGGTCTACTTTAAATGCTGTGGGTTTGTTTTGTTTGAATGGCTTTATTATAGTAAAACTATATATAACAAAACCTTTGCCAATGCAGTATTTTAGACATGTGAAATTCAATGATATTGGTTATTTCATCATATTGGGCAACCACCGCTGGTATGTTTCCAAATGATTCTGCTACTAATACAGCAAAATGGCAACAGGGATGTGGTAATGCAAGGAAGATTTAATGTACAGTGTATCCTTCAAAGACTGCCTTTCCAAGGAGAATGGGGAAAAAGGACTTCTAGGGATCTTGGGCATGGACCGAGGTCTGTGGACTTTCAGGAAGTTCTTTATTGCTCTTCTGAATCTCAAGTTGTACTGATCTCTCAGATGAACTTTAGTTACTTCTTTATTCCTATAGTCCTCAGTGTGGGCTAAGCTACTGATTAACCTATAGTACAGACCACAGCTAACACTAATGACTTCTCTCCTTACAAGATGGCATCGCTTTAGCCAGTAGTGGATTCAATACCATTAAGAGAAACTCAGTTTCTCTTAAGTGAATGTAGTTGGTTTATTTGAAAAACCCATGACTCCTGGAAGAAAAACTCTTGATGAGTGAATGTGCCCAGCACAACATAAAAAATTCAGTAAACAGTGGCTGTATTTATTTATCTTATACATGTATTTATGTATTTGCTTATTTTTACCAACCTGATGATGCTTTAGATATGCAGGTAACATTCTTCTTGCTCCACTAACTACCTATGACCAGTGAATTTAAGCAATAAGCACTGGGCTGATAACTGATAGGTCACTTCAAACCCACCACCGATGTGATGTCACTTAATAACAATAACTGCTGAGTGCTGAGCTGGGTCTGTCTTGTGCCCTGTCACAGCCTCATAAACACTGGACACATTGCATATTGTTTGTTTACTGTCAATATCCCCCTATTAGAATTTAAGTTCCATAACAACAGATATTTTTGTATTATTTTATTCATTGCTATACTTCTGACATTAGCAAAGATGGGTGAAGGACTGACTCCTTTGATTATAGTGTTGGTGAAGAATACTGAATACACCATGGGCTGCCAGAAGAATGAACAATCTATCTTGGAACAAATCTACCCTGGTGTTGGAGGAGAATACTGAAAGTCCCATGGACTGCCAAAAGAACAAACAGATCTGTGTTGGAAGAAGTACAGAGTGCTCCTTGGAAGCCAGGATGGCCAAACCTCGTCTTTCATGCTTTGGACATATTGTCAGGAGGGACCAGTCACTGGAGAGTGATATAATTGAAGGACCTTGCGCCTGTTCAACAGAATGGCATTGATCAACAGACTGGCACTGCAACTACCCCCAAATGACACTGAATGGGGTCCTGCTTGAGCTTCCGATCTCCCAGGAAAGCTTGGGTCTTTGTTACACCTGGAGACTCTCCCCCCCAGAAATTGCAGGTTTCAGGAAAATCTCCATACCCCTGCCCAATTCTCCATACCCACGCCCATTGTAAACTCACCAGAACTGTACCCAGACCACACCGCCTTAAATGTCCCAGTCTGTAAGAGAACAGATGGGCTCTTGGTCTCCTTCGGTGATATAAGAGTATCCCCTCCTAGGTTTACTCTCAATAAATCTACCTGCTGTTGAAGCCAAGACTCTCCTTCGTATCTTTCTTTCTTTTCCTTACAATAATGTTTGGTAAAGTGGAGGGTCAGAGAAAGAGAGGAAGACCCCCATCAAATTGGATTGGCACAATGGCAGCATCAATGGGCTCAAGCATAGCAATGCTTGTGAGGTTGGCTCAGGTCTGGACAGTGTTTCGTTGTGTTGTGCATAGGGTCAGTATGAGTCGGTACCAACATGATGGCACCTAACAACAACAACAACAACAACAACAAAATCTTGGAAGAAGTACAGACAGAATACTTCTTAGAAACAAGGATGGTGAGATTTTGTCTGTTCCTTTGGACATATATTCAGGAGGGAGCAGTCCCTGGTGAAAGACATCATGTGAGGTAAAGCAGTCAGTGAAAATGAGGAAGACCCTCAAGGAGATGGGTTGACACAATACCAGCAACAATGGGCTTAAACTTAACAACAATTGGGAGGATGGCACAAGACCAGGCAGTGTTTCTTATGTTCTGCATAGAGTTGACAGAATTGAGGCGATGGCAGCTGGCAACAGCAACAACAACAACATATTCTTGGCACCTAGAATACTGCCTAACATACAATAAATACACAATAAACATTTACTATATGAATGAATCCACCATACGTCTGTCAGTTTATCATACTGTGGTGGCTTGTGAGTTGCTGTGATTCTGTAAGCTCTGCCACTGGTATTTTAAATACCAGCAGGGTCACCTATGGTAGACAGGTTTCAGATGAGCTTCCAGACGAAGACAGACTAGGAAGAAGGAGCGACAAACTACTTCCGAATATTTAGTCACTGAAAACCTAATGAATAGCAGAGAAACACTGTCAGATATAGTGCTGGAAAATGAGCCCCTCAAAATGGCACTCAAAATGTGACTGGGGAAGAGCTGCATCCTCAGAGTAGAGTTGACTGTGATGACGCGAATGGAGTAAAACATGTGGGGGTAAAGCCCTCAGGACTTTGATTTGTTGATGGGGCACAACTCAAAATGAAGAGAAACAGGTGTAAACATCCATTAATAACCGGAACATAGAATGTACGAAGTATGAATTTAAGAAACTTAGAAATTGTCAAAAAAGAAGTGGTATGCATAAACATCG
>NW_006408950.1:1398610-1411861 GCF_000296735.1 Chrysochloris asiatica
TTTTTTTATTGTGAGTTATATGATAGTTTACATGGGAGAACATTAGCTATACATCATGCATTATCAACCAACCAAATGGTACACCCCGCAAGCCTGCCCCCTGGTTGTCAGCACACAGCTCCTCTCCCTCTCTGGGTCTAGAGTTCCCAGCCATCTCTCCAAGTCATTGTCTCTGCCTCCATCTGTGGTGTTACTGTTTCTCTGGGTAGGGTCCTGCACTCTGCTCTTCTCCCTTGATGGTCCCAGGGTCATAAGCTCCTGGAATGCAAAGACAACCATTCCCCTCCTTTTGCTACAAAACGTCTACCTTTACATTTCCAACCCTTACAGTCAGTCCTGATAGTAATTATTCACTATTGTATCACATGAGTGCTATATTTACATCTCCTTTCATCAGTCCCGCCCAGACAAATTGGATAGTACTCAGTGGAGATTCTACTTTCCTCTGCACCCTCTGGATCTTTTAGTGTTTTTTTTTTTTTTAATGTAACCTTGGAAGAGAATGATAGATTGATGCAGAAAAGATGTATTCCAGTGTGCAGAAGAAAGGGTTTCTTTCCTTAAAGTTTTTCCTCTCTATTTTGTTAGTGAAGCCCCTGGGTGGTACAAGTGGTTAATGTATTAGGCTGCCAACCACAATGTTGGAGGTTCAAGTCCACCCAGAGATGCCTTAGAAGAAACGTCTAGTTGCCTACTTCTGAAAAATCAGCCATTGAAAATCCTGTGCAACATATTTCTACTCTACACAAGGGAACAAGCCAGCAACAGCCTCTCAGGAAAAGGATTACAAGCCTCCCTCTCCCCACCACACTGCCATGGAACATGCAAGGCCTCAGAGAGGAAGCACACTCTCTTTGCCCCTGTATTGGAGTTGGTTGCCTGGCTGCTCTGGTAACAGAATCAGGAGCACATGTGGAATCTGCCACCTCCTGGCAGAATTCTAAGTGACGGTGTGGCTGGCCCAGTACCCTGCTCTTTACCTGGCTCAGAACAGTGTGCTCCAGAAGTGGCTGCTCCTTCAGCCTGAGCCCTAGATGTAAGCCCCATGCACACCCACAGTCAAAGTGGATTATCAGTGAGAAATAGATAGGTATTGTTGTAGGTCATAGAAATTCAGAGCTCTTGTTGTAGCAAGGAGTACCCTGGGTGGTGTGAATGGCTAACATGTTCAACTGCTAACCAAGAGATGCCTCAGAAGAAATGCCTGGGAATCTATCTTCCTAAATTTGGATGTTAAAAACCCAATGCAGCACAGATCTACTCACACACATGGGGTCACCATGAGTCGGAATGAACTCAATGGCAGCTGCTTCCCTGTAGAAAAGCTAGTAACCCAATCATTAACTATTTGAGGCAGTGAGAGTTATGGAGAAGGGGGGAAAACTTAAGACCGTCTAAAGAAATCCACCACTGAAGAAATAAGACGTCTCCGATTAAAATTTAAGTGAAGGAGAAAATGGCTCAATTTATAAAAATCCATTTATAGAGTTTTTAGGAAGAGATCTTTTGTATATATAGTCAAACTATCTAAACTTGAAACTATTCATGAATATTAGAAAGGCAAACCTTGAAATGAACTGAAGAAGGTTACAATGTTGGGATGCTTCATCTTTGCCAAAAGAGTAACTTCTTTCCTTGAAGCTTCTTTTTCTTGAATGGGCATCTAAAATATATTAAAAGATAGAGTAATCTGTAGAGGTAATTTGCTTTTAAGAACAGGCTTCCCGCTCACCCCATTTAAAATTCTCCAGACTTTCATTTTGAAATATTTTATTGTGTTTTCAGTGAAGGTTTATACCTCAATTTAGGTTCCCTAAATAATTCTACACAAATTTTTCAGGGACACTGGTTACATTTTTATTTTAAAATGTTAATGTTTTCAGCAATACCAAAGATGGAGGCAGAGATGGGGACATGGAGAGAGGGAGCAGCCGAGGACTCTAGATTCATAGGAAGTGAGGGACTGAGAGCTGGTGGCCAGGAGGCAGACTTGCAGAAGGTGCCCTTTGGTGGTGTAAATTATTATATATGCCTGAGTGTTTAAAAAAAAAAAAAAAGAGAGCTAAAGTGAATAGAGAGAAATACTGTTATCTGATGGTACATGGAGGGGATTATAATCATTGTACTGAAACAAGGTGTATGATTTGTTGAATGTAAAACTGATGATCTGCCTTGTAAACTTCCACTCAATCCACAATAAAAACCTTAAAAAAAAAATTAATGTTTTATTGTGCTTTATTTCCCACTCATCAGTCTGTGACATTGGTTACATTCCCCACAATGTATCACCACTGCCCATTTCTGCCTGGTTCCCTTCCCTTTGTTGAAATTTCCCCTCCTTTCTGCCTTCTCATCTTTGCTTTGGGGCACATGTCCCTTTGATATCATATGTAATTGAATGTTTGATTATACAGCATCAATGTTCCTTTCAGGTGTTACTATTTGCCTGAAAGGTAGTAACACCAGGCATGGCTTCAGTTCCAGGGCCATAGTTTTGGGGTTTCCTCCAGTCTCTGTCAGACTATTTAAGTGAGGTGAATTTGATTTTTTATTCTACATTTTTCTCTCACTCTGTCTGAGACCCTCCTGTTATGATCCCAGTCAGAGATTGATAGTGTTAGCTGGGCATCATCTAGTTCTTCTGGTCTCAGGGTCATGTAGGCTGTGGTTCATGTGGTCCATTGATTCTTTGGACTAACTGCTCTCTTGAGTGTTTAGTTTTCTCCACTCTTGCTCCTGATGGGATGAGACCAATCAATAGTTATATCTTAGATGCTGCTTGCAAGTTTTTTGTGAACCCAGTCACTAGGTTCACAATATAGTTTGACACAATAGGATGTCTTTACAAACTATATTGTGTCAATTGACATAGATGTTCTCTGAGATGGTCCTTTGTCTTCAAGAATAGGAACTTCATTCTGAGAGGTGTTTGCTATGTCCACAAAGTTTCCATGACTGACATTGGTTACAGTCTCTACAATGTGTGAACGTCCTCATTAGTTCTACTCTGATTCTTCTGGTTCCATTAACCTAGATTTCCTGCCTCCTTACATTCTCATCTTTGTTTTAAATTAATTATTGATAGTTTGGTATCATTTAAAAAGTGACTTCTTAAAAAGGAGCATAGTACTTACAGGTATTATTTATTATTTTTGTAAGATTTCACTAGCTTTTAATGCCACATCTAAACCTGAACCCTCAAGGGCAGGGAACAACATTCTAGAGTTAACAGTGTCTGATTTCTCAATGACAATCATAATCAAGAAAGTAAATATTTCTTTTGAAGTTTTACATTATTAAAAGTCCAGATGGGTTGGGGTAGTGTCTTAATTATCTATTCATTTGGAGGAAAGTTATTTTAATATTCATCTTTTAGCTGTCAAATATTTTTTATAAAAATGCAATATTCCAAAAACAATCACTGCTGAGAAGAAGCAAATAAAACCTAAACAAACCCCCCCCAAACAAAAATTCTATATCACATAATCTAAACAGCAAAGTTTGATATTAATAGTATTACATAAAACACTTCTAAATAAAAATAGTCTCTTAACAACTTCACTGTAGATTTCCTGTATTTTCTTATGATTCTATTTATTATTTATAGACAATACTTTTTCAAGTATTTGACATCAATGCCAGACGCCACTCCTCATTTCTACCTTTACTTCCGCATTCTGGATACTGGCTGACTAGCCATTTCTACTCTGACCTCTGACCCCTGGTTACCTCTCTGGCCTCCATGCATGACCATTCTCCCCCAAGTTCCCTCTGCACTGTTTCCCAACACTGGCCAACAGGTAAATGTGGATCTCCAAATTTCTCATTTTCCCATAAGGGCTTATAGATTTTTTTTTTTTTCTTAAATTAATATTCTCAATTACAGTTTAACTGCCTCCTACTGATAACTATGTACCTTTTGGTATATTAACCAGCTCCTCTAAGCTTCAATGCCCACACTTCCCTCAGTTTAAATTGCATAGTCAGCACCGATGAGTTTTAGAACAAAATCAACTAGATTATTCCTACCAGATTAAACATTTTAAAACTACCACGCCTCAAGAAAATATTATAAGCAAAATTAAAAGACAGGCATAAGTTAGACAAAAATGTTGGTAACATATATGACAAAGATTTGTTACTTCTATAATATTTGGGGCTTCTGGTAAATTATCAACCTAAATAATAAAAACAATGCAACAGAAAAATGGCTAAGTATCTGAATAGTAAAAAATTGCAAAACAATTACATGGAAATGGCCACTAAACAGAAGAAAATATTCAGCCTCACTTGAAAAACTTAAACAAAGTCGATATAATGTTTTGTGTATGAACCGACAAAGACAAAAAGACTGTTAGTGCCCACCGTTAGTCAGAAAGCAGTCAAATGACACTCCTGGTGTGGCAACTGCTAACCCCAAGATTGGCGATTCAAGCCCGCCAGCCGCTCCTCGGAAACTCTACACAGAATCACTATGAGTCAGAACCAACTTGACAACACTTAACAACAATTCTTCTAGGGTAAACACTGGACTGTGAACCACAAGGTTAGTGGTTGAGTCCAACAGCAAGCAGTTCCTCGTGTGAAAGATGAGGCTTTCTGTTCCTGCCTCAGAAACCTATACAGTACTGACTCAACTGTACTTAACAACAACAACAATTCTTCTAGAAACTTATCTAAATAAAAGAATTAGACACGTACCCTAAGGTTTTCATACAAACCTTAATTAATTACTGTGTTTTATAGTTGGTTTCCTAACTACTGTAGTAATACATGGGGAAATACATGGGGAACACCATGGCTCTGTATGATAAGCACTGGACTGAGAACACAAAGTCTGCGGTTCAAGCCCACCAACCCCTTGTGGGAGAAAGATGAGTCTGTTTGCTCCTGCAAAGATGTGCAGCCTCGGAAACCCACTACAGAATTGTTATGAGTCCGAACCGACTCAGGACACAACAACAATACATGCCTATAGATTAAAAAAAAAAAAAAAATTATGCCAGATAGAAGTGAATAAAGTAAAACAACCCTTTTCCTCCCGATATATCTCCTTCATTTCCATGCCTTAGTGATAAGTATACAGGTGGCACAGTGACTAAATGCTGGGTAACAGAAAGGTAAGGGGCTCAAACCCACCAGCTGCTTCCCACAAAATAAAGATCGAGCAGTCTGAAGAAGTTGGAAGAATTCTCCAAGTTCATCATAACTAGCTTTAGAGGTTGGTGCGTAAATTTGAATAACATTGGTATTAACTGGACTTCCACAGAGACATATGGATATTAACCAATCAGAGACAGCATCATACTTCAAGATAGATCTAGAAATGTTCTTTTTGATGATGAAAGTGACACCATTCCTTTTAAATTTGTCACTCCGGCATAGTTAATCATGATTGCCAGATTCAAAATGGCCTATACCAGCGCATTTCAGCACACTAATGCCTAGGATATTGGATCTTTATGTGTTCCATTTCATGTTTGACAAGTTCCAATTCTCCTAGTTTTGAACTTTGTACATTCCATGTTCTGATTATTAATGGATGTTTGCAGCTGCTTCTCCTCATTTTGAATTGTGCCTCATCAACAAATGAAGGTCCCGAAAGCTTTACTCCATCTCTGTCATCATGGTCAACTCTGTCTTGAGAGGCAGCTCTTCCCCAGATTCTTCATGGTTTGGCAGTTATGTATGATGTAATCATTACCCATGATGTGATTCGATGTGCTCAACCTTGATTACAGTGGATTAGAGTGGATGCAAACACCCTCATTCAGACCACAGCCCTGGTTCAATGTAAGGGGTATGGCCTACATCACCTTTTCCCTTACAAGAGGAAAAGGAGAGAGAAACAAGCCGAGAGCGGGGAGCTACTACCATCACTAAAGAAGCGCTGAGAGCATGGTGTGTCCTTGACACTCAGGGTCCTGGCCCTAGGAACTTCCTAGACCCAGGGGAAGATTGATAGCAAGATACTTGGAAATCTCCAAGGAATGGTGGGCTTACCAATGCTGAAAGGAGACAAGAACCTTCCTCATAACTCTAAGACAACAGAGAGGAAAAGCTTCCTCTATATCTAGAACCTTGAATTTGCACTCGTAACCCCTGAAACTGAGAGAGATCAACTTCTGTTTGTTAAAGGAATTGTGTGGGAAAATGTGAATAATTTCATTTGACTGTAAAGAGGGGAGGTGGATGGGAAATTTGAAATGCAACTTGGGAAAAAATCAGAGAGTTTCAAAATCAAATCTGAAGAGAAAACAGATATGAAATGATAGAAAACCAGAAGGTAAAAATTCGTTTTTTAAATTTACCTTCCACTCAGCGATGGCAAAAACTTTGTTGCTCCGTATGTAAACACAGATACACATACATGCAGGTATCATTCTGTACATACTATTTTCTCAATTAGCAATTGTTGTGACTATTCCCCATGTCAGTACTTCCCCTAGAACATGATTTCTAAGAGCATTTAGTTTTTCATCAAATACTTAACTGTTCCCCACAGTTAGATCTTCTAAATATTTCTAAATATTTCAAATTAATTAATCAATACACTTCTAAGTGGTAGCATAGTGGTTACGAATCAGGCTGCTAACCTCAAGGACAGCAGTTTGAAACTACCAGCTGTTCTGCAGAAGAAAGATGAGGGTTTCTGCTCCCGCAAAGATGAGCAACCTCAGAAACCCTGTGCAGGGTCACTGTGAGTTGGAACCAACACCACGGTAGTTAACAACAATAAATATTTCCTTGGAATAAATTCCTAAAATTTGAAGTACTAGGTTCTAGGATGAATACTTCCTCCATTTAAAAAATATTATTTGTATAGTTTTTCTGTCCATTGTTGTTAAGTGCTGTCAAGTTGGTTCCGACCCATAGTAACCTTGTAAAGGGTTTCTGAGGAGCGGCTGATGAGCTTGAACTGCCAACCTTGTGGTTCAGACAAACTTGGCAGTCCAGCACATTAACCCACAGTGCCACATTAGGAGTCCTTTCTATCTATAAAAATGATATAATTCATAATTTTAAAAATATAAGATATGCTAATGATCCTTCAATATGCTGTCTACAGAGACATACTTTACACACAAACACAAAAATAGATTAAAAATCAAAGGATAGAAAAATATAACAAGCTCAAAAATGAGTAGGAGTGGCAATATTTATTTCTGACAAAAAGGACCCTATGGCAAAAACCAGCATAAGAGACAAAGAAGAATATGATCTCAGAATTAATGGGTCAATTGAACAAGAGGACATAACCATAATAAATATCAATGCTCCCAATGAAAGTGCCTCAAAATACATCATAAGGCAATGAGTTTATGGGCCTGGGGGCTCAGGAGCATAGTCTCCGGGGACACTATGGTCAATTGGCATAACATAGTCCACAACGACAATCTTCTGCAGGAGAAAGATGAGGCTGTTTGCTCCCATAAAGATTTACAGTCTTGGAAACCCTATATTGGATCAATTTTATGGTAGTGGGTATGTTTATGTATACAGCACATATAATACATGCAATGTAAGTATGTTGCTGTTGTTAAGTGCTGTAGAGTCGGTACTGACTCATAGCAACCCTGTATAGAGTTTCCAAGGAGCATATGGTGAGCTTGAACCACCAACCTTGTAGTCCAGCACATTAACCCACAGCACCACACCAGGATTCCAATGCAAGTATACAGTATCTATAAAACAAAATTTCATGGTCTGATCTCCCTCCCCCCATTTTCATTGAATTTGAACAGTTCAAACAACTTTGTAGTCTGTCACATTAGCCCACAGTGCCACACCAGGACACCAGCAGGTCTCCATACTGATCAATTTTCCACATAATGGCAACAATTTACTTTCCCATCAGCTAAGAGTGCCTGCTTTCCCCCACTTTTGTATTCTCTTTTAATCTCTATCAATTCTATAAGAAAAATGTTATATTTATCAATGTATTTTCAATTTAAGTTACTAAACATTTTTTAATGAATTTAAAAGTTGAAAATTTTTTGTATGATGACTTCTTCATTTAAAACACAGTATGTTTGGAGTCCTGGTGTGGCGCTGTGAGCTAATGCATCAGACTGCAAAGCCATTTGAACTGCAAGGTTGGCAGTTCAAGTTCCCCAGCTGCTCCTTAGAAACCCTATACAAGGTCACTATGGGTTAGATTTCACTTGATGTCACTTCACAACAACAACAATATGGAGGAAAGGCAGCTATACAACAAAGATACAGATAACCAAAGAAAACGTATGCAGTAACAGCCCTGGAATGCTAGGTTTCAGATGAAGGGATAGAGAAGTGGGTTGAATCTTTCCTAGGAGAAAGAGCTGAGCTGAAGCAGCAAAATAATGAGAGAGTGATGATACAAACCAGACACCAGACAGGCACAGTCATCTTGAGCTTTTGTGAGTTTTGTGATTCAGAGACAAGAAAACTTATCAGCAGTGCAGAAACATACCTGTGGCTCACTGAGACGAAAGTGAGCTATTTTTCTAGTTCTCCACACTCTCCTGGTAACAAAAAGAGAGGCTGGCTCCCACCTGAATACAACTCCAGAGAAACTCCCTCTCCATGTGGGATGGCGCTTTAGGAAGGTGAGCACCAGGGTTGTGGGACCCACAAAGTGAGGGAGGAGTGGTCCACATCAACCCCATTCGCACAGCCTCTGCTCCAGATTTGCAGTTGACTGTGACCAGCCCTGCACTAATTCTTACTAGGAGAACAGTTGAACAGACATATGGGAGAGGGGGAAAAAGAACACTCACAGAAAAGAAACTACTGATCTATGCCTGGTCATCTTGAACTTTCACGGGTGACTTTGAAGGCAAGAGGGCAGTAGGTGGCGCAGAGGCATACCACTTATTTGGTGGACAGTAACAGATGAATTTTTCTTTTCTTTTCTTTTCTTCTTGTGGCTGGCCCCTATCTGCATGCACTCCCTGGGAAGCTTCTGCTTTCCAGACTGCTGACATCACATCAAAGTGTGTGGGGAGCTGGCAGCACAAACCTCGGCACCTGGAATCAGGTATGGCCTATTCAAGAATTGCAGAGCTGCTTCTGGTCAGCCCCAGCCTGGACTAGAGGAACCTCTCACCTTTGGATCCCCTCTGGGATGGAAATACCTTGATACCCAGCTGCTTTGGGGTCTGCATGAACTACTTCCAGATTGGGTGCCCATAACAGACAACAGTTAGCCCTACAAGAACTGTATCTAGGGTTAAGTGTTACCGTCTCATGCCTTACCCATCCATGAGGCGAGGTCTGCAGCTGGCAGGAGACCCAGAACTCTCTCTTCTCTGGATCTGGTGCCTACCCCATTCTCCTCCCTACCCCCTTTAATAATTTTTGGTTTTAAATTTTTTTTCTCCCTCGTCTTTGTCTCTCTTGCTCTCTCTTCTTTCTAGATCTCCTTTCATTTTTACTTCTTTTTTTTTTTCTGCTCTGTTTCCCAACTGCTGCTGTTTCTTTCTTTATTCTTATATATATTTGTTGTTGTTGTTTTTATCCCTCTAAAATAATTGATTTTTTTGTGTTACTATTCTCTGGGCTCTTTCCCTTTTACTCATCCCTTTCTCTAATTGTGTTTAGGTCCTTGGCTTTCTTTTATCTTTCTTTTTCAATTATTTTGTTTTTCTCTCCTTCTTTTCTCTCTTTGGTTTTTGTATTCTTTTGCTACCTGTTGCCTGCTTGCATCTTTTTTTCTTGTTTTTCCTTTACTATTTTCTTTTATCCATTCTTGTTTGCTACTTGTGTTTGTTTTCCTTCTCTCCTGTGTGTGTTCTTGCCTTACCTGACAGGAGACCGTAACTGCAGCCATACAGCTCATCCATAACCACACCCTCTACAATTCCACTCTTTAGGCAAGAGCTAATACTAGTTGCTATATACTGGACAACAATGACAACCAACATCAACAAAATTCATTCTATAGTAAACTGTGAGAACAGAGAATGGTACAAAAGCTCATCTCCTGATCAAAACCACCAGGAGACAATTGGTGAATGCCTAAGAATACACCAACTAACAATTATCAATTAAATACAAATTTAAAAAAAAATCATAAGGTCATGAAAGCAGAAATTTCTATTTATAGAAAGAAATAAAACAGAGTGACTTAAACAAGTAACCAGGAGACAGAGCTAGAAAATATTTTTGAGGAAAAAATGCTATTACCTGAAAGAGAATTCAAGAGAATGACATTTAGGTACATCCAAAGGATTGACAGAAAGGTGGCAGAAAACAAGAAAGAATTGGAGAAAACATTACAGGAAAAATCAAACAAAATAGATAAAGCATTGGAGACAATATAAAACCTGCACACAGAAATCCAGAAGACTAATATTAATATTCCAGAAATGGAAAATATACAATGAAAGGGCAAAGGAATAGATTCAAATCAATGGAAGCCCAAATTAATGAGCTTGAAGATAAATATTTCGGTACTAGTAAGCTAAAAGAACAATAAGAAAAGAAGAATGAGAAAATCAAAAGAAAGTCTAAGATTAACATGGGACAATATGAAGATGAATAACATGCAGGTGATCATAATACTAGAATAGGAAAAGATAAAGAAAAGAATAGAAAAAGCAATCTAAGAGCTGTTTGAAGAAAAATTCCCTAATATCATGAAAGACAAGAAAATAAGCATTCAAGAAGCTGAATAAATCCCAAATAGGATAGCCTCCCAAAGAAAAGCACCAACTTATATCATAATCCAACTCTCCAAAATCAAAGACATGGAAAGAATCCTGAAAGTAGCTCAGGAAAAACAAAAAAGTTACCTACAAAGTGGAACCACTAAGCTCAAGCTCTGATTTCTTAGCAGAAACTATAAAAGCAAGAAGGTAATGAGGAAACATATATAAAACCATGAAAGAAAACTACTGCCAACCAATAATCATGCATCCAGCAAAATGTCTCTCAAATATGACAGCAAAATTAGAATATTATGAGATAAACAGAAATTAAAGGAATTTGTAAAAAAAAAATAAATCAGCATTATTTTAAAAAATCCTAAAAGTAATCCTATGGACTGAGAAACAAGAACAGCAGACAACAACCTGAGCTTGACATATATGGCAACACCACTATGAATTCAATCCAGAGAGAGAAATATCCAAAGCAAAACAAACTTAATGACTGGAAATATGGGATCAGAGACATTCATTTATAATCAAGAAAACTGCAAATAAGAAGACAGAAAAACATAATTACAGAATCCCAAATGGGAAGTCAAGTAGATTTCAAGAAAAAAACAGATTGTTTTAAACTGGGGAAAAAATAGTAAATTACAGGGCAACTTTCAAAGAAATTTAATATGCCTTCACATCAAATCAATCAAAGGGGAAACCATTAAGTTTTTCTAAATATCAAAACAACAGCAGCGAAGAAATTGACAAGAAAACGCATAAGTAAAATGAACTCAGCACAGAAAATTATATGGAATAAAGAAAACAGCAGTACTACAAAACAACACACAGCACAAATGACTGCAATCAATTCATATATATCAATAATTACACTGAACATCAATGGATTAAATGTGCCAGCCAAGAGACAGAGAGTAGCAGAATGGGTAAGAAAACAGGATCCTTCAATATGTTGTCTAAAAGAGTTACACCTTACACACAAAAGCAAACATTGATAAAAATCAAATGATGGAAAAATGTATCAGGCTAATTGTAATAAAAAACAAACATGAGTGGCATTAATTTCTGATAAATTGACTTTAAGGCAAAACCCAGCAAAAGAGAAAAGAAACACATTATCTCATGATTAAAGCATCAATTGTATAAGAGGACATAACCATAATAAATATCTATGCTCATAATGAAATAGCCTCAAAATACATAAATCAAATTCTAATAGAATTGAAGAAAGAAGTATACAACTACACAATAATAGTAAAAGATTTCAATATACCACTTTCAATAAAGGATAGTACAATTAAAAAGAAACTCAATAGAGACACCACAAAAGAACTAAACAACACATTCAATCAACTTGACCTCATAGATTGATAAAGAGCACTCAACCTATCAATAGCACAATACATTTTTGTTTCCCACTGCACATGAAACATTCCCAGAATACATCATAAGTTGGGCCACAAAGCAAGTCTCAATAAAATTTAAAACATCAAAATAATACAAAGCATTTTCTCAGATCACAATGCTATAAAATTAAAAATCAACAATCGGAAAGTCAAGGAAATAAAATCAAATACATGGAAATTGAACAATACCCTCCTTAAAAGCTACTGGTTAATATAACAAATGAAAAATGAAATATAAAAAATTCATTAACTCAATGAGAATGAAAATACGACATACCAAAACTTTTAAGACATAGCAGAAGCAATGTTTAGAGGGCAATTTATAGTAATAATGTACATTTCCAAAAAGAAGAAAGAAGCAGAAACAACACATTAACACATCTCCAACAATTAGAAAAAGACCAGAAAAGTAAGCCTACACCAGAAGAGAAGAAATAATATAGAGCAGAAATAAATGAATTAGAAAACAGAAAAACAGTAGAAAGAATCATAAGACAAGAAGTTGGTTTTTTAAAAAGATTAATACATATAATTCACAATAAAACATTAAAAAAGATTAATAAAATTGACAAACCATTAGCAAGTCTAATAAAATAAAATAATATGCAAATAACATAAATAAGAAATTATATGGGAGACATCACAACAGAACCAATGGAAATTAAAAGGGATAATAATGCAATACTCCAATAAATTTGAAAGTCTAGAAGAAATGCATATATTTTCAGATAACACAACCTACCTAAACTAATACAGAGGGAAGTAGAAAACTTGAACACCCTAACTTGCAGAGAATACCCATTTGATCCAGCCTTGATGGTTTGATAATCAGAACTCGACTAGAGGAAGATAAAAGAAAAAGAAAAAAAATTTTTTTTGATAAAGGAAACGAGGATAAATTGCTACAATTTGATTAACTTGACCTATTGGCTAATGTGTCAGACTGCAAAGTCGTTTAAACTGCAATGACAGTGGTTCAAGCTCACCAGCTGCTCCTTGGAAACCCTATAAAGGGTCACTACGGGTTGGAATCGACTTGACAGCACTTAACAACAGCAACATACTCATGGAGGTAGTAGCTCAAAATACCAACAGAGAGGGAAGGAGTCTTCACATATTGTATCAATGCTATCCCCTCTGTGTACACAGTAGATAGGGATGGGCAACTTAGACACTGGCTACCTAAAATGAGGGAGTGATAA
>NW_006408950.1:1412271-1414199 GCF_000296735.1 Chrysochloris asiatica
ACACCAGAGATGGAGGCAGAGATGGGGGCATGGAAAGAGGGAGCAACTGAGGACTCTAGATTCATGGGAAGAGAGTGACTGATAGCTGGAAGCCAGTAGGTAGACTTGCAGAATATCTCCTTTGGTGGTTTAATATATATGCCTGAGTGTTTAAAAAAAAAAAAAAAGAGCTAAAATGAATAGAGAGAAATACTGTTAACTGATGGTACATGGAAGGGATTATAACTATTGTAATGAAACAAAATATATGATTTGTTGAATGTAAAACTGATGATCTGCCTGTAAACTTTCACTCAATTCACAATAGAAACTTAAAAAAAAAAAAAAAAAAGTGGGTAGAATGCAAAAAGGAATTACAAGGTGTAAGTGGGATAACTGTTGTTGTATGGAAGGAGTTGTAATCACTGAGATGAAACAAATTAAATAATTTGTTCAATGTAAAGCTGATGATCTTGTCTGTAAACCCACATATCCTCAATTCACAATAAAAAGTTCAAAAAAACAAAGAAAAAGAATAATGGTGCTGGCAAAGAATATTGAATATGCCATGGACTGACAAAAGGATGAACAAATCTGTCTTAAATTGATGTACAACCAGAATGCTCATTAGCATCAAGGATGGCGAGACTTTATCTCACTGACTTTAGAAATGTTTTCAGGAGGGACCAGTCCCTTCAGTAGGGCATCACACTTGTTAGAGTCCTGGTCAGTGAAAAAGAGGAAGACCCTCAACAAGTTAAGATTGAGAGTTGCTGCAAGAATGGACACATTTTGTTGTAAATAAGTTCACTGTGAGGAATCTGGGGAAAGATTATGGAGTAAGTAAACACTCTGAGCTGACTGTCAGCAACAAAGACATGAGAAACCAAGTGAAACAGATACAGTTGGTGAACCTGGATCCCTGAGCATCAGAGGACAGGACAGAGTTGGGTTGAATACCGGCTGGAAAGGAAGCTGAAGAGGGACAGTGAGAGAAGAAAAACAGATGCAGTGTGGGTGTCGTGGCATGGCACAACCATCTTGAGCTTTTGCAAGTGGCTGTAGATACAGCAGCCTGTGGGCACAAGAAGTGACTGGAAGTAAGCAGGGGATGCAATTCTCCTTTGTTCCTCTGCCCTCCTGGTGGTCTGGGGCATGGCCAATTCCTGTGGCCTCTCCTGTGCAGCCTGGGCTCTGCTAGTGGTCAGATGCCTGTTATAGCACACCTGCTTCTGGAGGCAGGTGATCTCACCCTAAACTGTGCTACACAGAGACCGAACCGCATTCACACTTTCTGTCTCTACCATATTCACTAGAGACAGGTGGTGAGTGCCTGAAAATACACTAATATATAATCATCAACTAAGTATAAACATAGTACCACAATGTCTTGGAGAAAACAGTTTAGCTTACACAAAGAAACAAAACATAGTGCCTCAAACAAGTGACCAAAACACAGAGTCAGAAAATATAACACCAGAAATAGTAGAGTAACTACCTGCTAAGCAATTTAAAAGAATGCTAACTAAGCACTTCATTGGATTGGGAGAAAGATAAGAGAGCTACAGATGAAATCATGGAAAACATAGACCAAGCTATGGAAAATTTTAGGAAACAAACTGCAAAAATAATCGAAAAATAAATGGGAACCACACAAGAACAGAAATTAGAAAGCCAGAAGAGTAACACTAAGATTTTAGAAATAGACTCGAATGAGTAAAGAAATAGAATTAATCAACACAAAGCCAAATTATTACTAAGCTTGAAAAAAACCCTCAATATTCAACTTTCAGAGGAATAAACAGAAAAAAAGAACAAAAAAGATCTGAAGAAAGATTTATGTGGGAATAATTTATGTATGATTAGAATTCCAGACATGATAAGGAAAAGAGAAAAATTAGTCCTTAGAGAATGGGTTTTCTTCCAAGAGTTGTTGGAAGAAACTTCCA
>NW_006408950.1:1416944-1420547 GCF_000296735.1 Chrysochloris asiatica
ACATAATGAGATGGATCGGCCAGGTGGCATCATTGATGGCGTCAAGTGTGGCAGCGGTAGTGAGGTTGGCCCAGGATCGGACATTGTTTTGTTTTGCTGTGCATGGGGTCACTATGAATAGGTTCCGACTCAATGGCATATAACAACAACAACAAACGGTTCAAACTGACCTTGTAGTACAGTGCTTTATTCCACAGTACCATGGGCAATTTAGACATTGGCTATCAAAAATGGGGTGCTACAAAAGCACAAATTGGCTGACATACAAGCTTTCATGAGTGTGTTTAGTTTCAGATCTAGGAGGGTATTGTAAAATCCCTGATGAATAATTTTCCTCTTTTCCAGACGGATCTGGTGAAACATGCTGGAGGATGATGGTAATAGGATTTTATGATTCAATTGTGAGAAATTGTTTGTAGGATAAATTTTGATTGTCACAACTGTAATTGTAGATGTGTACCTAAAATAGTGAAGTAATCTTTCATTTCTGGAACAGAGGATCCCAAGACGATCATGAAGGAAGAGCATGAGTGGAGAGTGAGATTCTACCTAGAAAAGTGGCATCAGCAGAGATGGTGGCAGAGGCGATGGCATGGAGAGATAGAGCAGCTGCGGACTCTAGGCCCGTGTACTGAGAAAGGCTGTTGCCTGTGGGTAGGAGGCTGGCTTGCAAAATATGCCCTTTGGACACTTAAATGAATATATGTTTTTTGTTTTGTATGGGTTCATCAAATACTTTTGCTTTGTTGATTTGTGAAAAATATGATGTAACACGGATGACATTCTTCAAGCTGTGAGACCACTCTCACAATCCTTTTCTCAGCTGTTTCTCCCTCATTAACTCACTGCCTTTACGGTTAGTATCGAATCTTTTTAGTTGCTGTTGTCAATTTGATCCCATGTAAATCGTTCTTAAAAGATTAAAATCTCAAGGCAGAACTTTTTTGCTAGTTAAGCTACACGGCTGTTTGGTTTAAGATGACTTCCGGTGAAATTTTTGGTTTAAATTCTAAAGAGTATCTCACAGAAATAGTTTCAGGGGTTTAGCCAAACTTCATGGCTCCAGGAAGTCTGGAGCCCATGAGAATTTGAAATTATGTTCTGCATTTTCCCCCATCTGATTAGGATTCTCCTGTGGAAGCTTTGATCAAAATGCTCAGTAACAGTAGCCAGGCATCATCCAGTTCTGATCTCATAGCAAAGGAGACAGTTGTTCAAGGAGGAAACTAGTCACACATTCCTTCTCCTTTTCCTATTCAGGGCACTCCTTCCTCTGTTGCTCCAGGTGAATAGAAACCAACTCTTATCCTTTGAATGGCCTCTGGTGAACTTTTTAAGATCCCAGGCACTACACATTGAACTAAGAGGTAAAACAGAAGCATTTAGGATGTTATCAGGCCAGTTAACTGGGATATCCCAGAAAACCATGAAACCCTGACCCCCAACCCTTCAAACCAAATATCATTTTCTTTTTGTTGTTGTAAATATATCTTAACACAATTTTTGCCAATTCAACTTCTTAAGAGGTGTATAACTTACTGACTGCAATAATACAAACTGACAAGAATCTAAACTTCTTAACTTTACCTTTGCAACATTGATCTCCTTTATGACACAGTATTTGTTATCTGATTTTCCTTTAGCCAAGTATGCTTTCCCGAAGGCACCTTCCCCAATTGCCTTAATCACATCATATTTATCCATAGTCTCCAATGCAGAGAGGTTCCTGGAATTAGAGTAAGGAAATTTTTATCACATACTTCATAAAGACCAGCAAAGAAAACTGATGACTATAATTGAAAATAACTCATTTTCCTAAGACTCCCACTCTAAAATTGCCACCCATCCACTACCATTGAGTGATTCCAACTCATTGCGACCCTGAGATGGCACTGTGGGTTAATGTGCTGGACAGCAAGGTCAGTGTGAACTGTAAGGTAGTAGGTTCAAGCTCACCAGTTGTTCCTCAGAAACCCTGTACTGGGTTGCTATGAGTCCAAACCAACTCAACAGCACTTAGCAACAACAACATAGGATTTCCCAGGCTGTAATCCTGGTATAAATTCTGATGCGTTGTTGTGGGTTAATCCGCTGGACTGCAATGGCGGTTTGACAGTTCAAGGTTGACAGTTCAAGCTCACCTGCCACCCTGGGAAACACTACACAGGATCTCTATGAGTTGGAACCAACTCAAAGGCACTTACTGACAACAATAACACCAAACCTTTATGGGAGCAGAAACCTTCATCTTTCTCCTTGGAGTGGTTAATGAGTTTGAACTGCTGACCTTGCAGTTCAGCAATCCAAAGTTTATCCTACAGCGCCACCAGGGTTCCTTAAAATTTCCAAACCCCAAACCCAACCCACTGATACTGAATAGATTCTGGCTCACAGCAACCCTACTTCGGGTTTCCAAGGCTGTAAGTTTTTACAGGAAGCAGAAAGTCTCGTCTTTCTCCCTGTGGAGCTGCTGGTTTATTTGAACTGCCGACCTTGCAGTCAGCAGCCCAGGGCTTATCCTACAGTGCCACCAGGGTTCCTTTAACATTGCCACATTTAACAGAGTGAAATAATTATCCTTGTGTCATCAGATAAAAACTAAAGCGTGACAGGCTTCTTGGTGGGCTCTGAGGTCAGACTTGGATTGTAGCTCTACTTTGATAAATGCTAGCATTGTGATCTTAGGAAAGGCAACCTCCAAAACCTCAATTTCCTAATTTCTAAAAGAGAAATAACTATAGGATAAGTACTGGTCTGCCAACCACAAGGTTGGCGACCCAAATCCACCAGCCGCTTCTATGGGCCGCTATGGGTCAGAATCGACTCAAAGGCACTTAACAACAACACCTGTTTTATATGGCTTACTTAACAATGAAAGAAATTATACCCTTCCCCATGCTCACACCTCTATACTTGGCACCTTTATAAAACTGACGGTAATTCTCACTATAACATTATCCACCTGAACTGAGAGTAGTTACACAGTCCAGCCTTTCCCAGTGTGGCAGTACTGCCCTCTAGGGGGCATTTTGGAAATTTGTGATGCTGTGAGTGAGGTGGTGTTGGACTGCTAAGTGTCTGGCAGGCATTTCAAATCCACCAGCCAAACTGTAGGATAATGAACACACTCCATGGTAGTGGGTTTTGATTTTTGGTTTGTTCTCCACAAAGGGGCCCTGGTGATGCAGTAGGTTAAGCATTGGGCTGCTAATCACGTGATCCATGGTTCACATGCATCAGCCAAGCCATACTCCACAGAGAAAGATGAGGCTGTCTGTTTCCATAATATTTATAGTCTCAGAAACCCTAAGGAGCATGCTATGCTCTGGCCTATAGGGTAGCTGCTATTCATAAGGTTCTCAGTGGCTAATCTCTCAGAAGTAGATCTTCCTAACACAACATTTTCAATACTAGGCTCAAACACAACAATAATTGTGAGGATGGCACAGGTTTTGTTGTGAATAGGATTGGTATGAGTCAGAGACAACATGATGGCACCTAAGAACAACAACATAGGGTGGTTATGAGTCAGAATCAATTCCATGGCAGTGTTTTTTTTTTTTTTTTTTTAAGTATTGTTCTGGAATGAGTCCTGTGAGGTAC
>NW_006408950.1:1425906-1426938 GCF_000296735.1 Chrysochloris asiatica
TATCAGTGTCAGACATTTTCATAACTTAGTACTTTATTATATTTTTCTATAAACTACCATCCTTGTATTTCTTCTTCATACAATCCATTGTCATTCCGTCATTCTGATTCCTAACAACTCTAAGTAGGGTTTCCAAGACTGTAAATCTGTACTGTAACAGACAGCCTCATCTTTCTTCTGCAGTGCGGCTAGTGGGTTTGAACAACCAACCTTGAGGTTAACAGCTCAACGCCTAATCTACAGAGCCACCAGAGCATAATGCATTTCCGATGGTACTGGGAATCAACTACATGGGCAGAGAAATACAGTTTTTGTGGGCAGACATTGCAGAATCTCAGGTGGCCAGCTTGGGAACCCGGCCAGTTAACTCTCCTGAGGGACACAAGGGATTAATTAGAAACCTCCAAGTTTAGGAAAAATCCTTCTCTTTAGTTATTTTGGGAGTTTGCAGTCCTTGGTTGTACAACCCAAAGGCGCCCATGGCGGCCGGTGGTGGAGACACGGAGGGCAGGGGCGCCCACAGCCCCGGAACTTCCAGTATTGTGCGTTGCCAGTGTTGCCATGGAAACCAGCATGGCCCGCGCCGAGTTTCTCCTCTCTCGCCTCCTCCTCCTCAACTTTTTCCCGGTCTCCCCAGCTCAACCCTCTCTCAACCCGCCCCCAAGCTCTCTAAACTTTGAAGGAACCTCTGGGTAAGTTACAGGGCGACGTGCCTGCCACATACCTGTTTTCGGGGTCCAGCGGAAGAGAGAAGCATTTGGGGCGGATCCAGGTTCCGGGACCGCAGCGACTCCAAGTGGACGAGCAGAGCAGTGCGAGATGGAGGCGGCAGGGAAGACTGCATGCAGATAGGCCCCACCAAGACTAGCTGTCAGATCAGAACATTAACTAGCAGGCCTATCTCCATGCTTATTTTTATGGTGCACTAGATACTTGGCAAAGGAGCTCTGGTAGCATAGTGGTTACGAATCGGGCTGCGAGCCGCAAGGACAGCAGTTCGAAACTACCAGCTGTTCCGCGGGAGAAAGATGA
>NW_006408950.1:1432690-1433654 GCF_000296735.1 Chrysochloris asiatica
AATTATATGTTAGTTTACATGGGTGAATATTATCTTTACATTCATCCTATCGTATTTTGTTTCATTGCAATGATCATAATCCCCTGCATGCATCATGAAACAACTGAAGGGTACACCCCACACACCTGCCCCCTGGCCACTACACACAGCCCCTCTCTCTCCCTGAATCCAGAGACCCAGCCACTCCTTCTGTCCACATCATTGTCTCTGCCTCCATCCCTAGTGTCAATGCTTCTCCAGAAAAGGTCTCTCATTTCATTTTTTTTCCTTGATGGTTCCAGGGATCTCCACTCCTAGACTGCAAAATCAGCAGCTCCCCTCCTTTTGTTACTAAACATTAACATTTACCTTTCCAACACTCATTGTCAGACCTGATAGCAATCTTTCCCTATTGAACCACAGGAGTCCTTTCCCCCTCACCTTTTATCAACCCCATCCAGACAGATTGGAAAGAATTCAGTGGAGATTCTACCTTTCCCTGTATCCTCTGGAGCTAGGTTCCCTATTGAAAGCTTGTAAGCCAGTCACTTCTTGCCTTTGTAGTCCCCCCATTTTGGGTAGCCAATGTCTAAGTTCCCCCTCAATGTCGACCCTGTGTATCAAGGAGTTGGGAATGATCCTCACTGTAGAGATTTGCCTGCTCCTTTGTCATACTGTATCTACAAGAATAGGTCAAGTTTATCCCCTTATAGTGGGTTGCTCCTTTCCTCCCCCCATCTTCTTTCTTCCTCTAGTGGTGTTTTGATCATCCAACCATTGATGCAAGGTCAAATGGGTGCTATCTGCAGTGTGAGTGTTCTTGTGTATCCCCCCTCACTTTATATAAGCTGGATGCTTCATACTCTGTTCTAGTCCTCTGGGGTCATATCCCTGCCCCTGGGTGCAGGAGTCCCCAGGTCTCATCATACTGCTGGTTAACCAGGTCTCAATCAAGGTTAACAGGAGTCTATTGAATGTGGTCAAT
>NW_006408950.1:1448678-1453400 GCF_000296735.1 Chrysochloris asiatica
CTAGGCAGGGCAGGGCTGATGAAATGAAATGCAGATCGGTCTCTTGTGATACAATAGTGAATAAATGTTATCAGGACTGATTGTGAGGGTTGGAAATGTAAAGGTAGATGTTTTATAGCAAGGAGGGGAATGATTAACTTTCCATTCTAGGAGCGGAGGTCCCTAGGACAATGAATGGAGAAGAGCCGAGAGTGAGACCCTACCCAGAGAAGCAGTGATGCCTGAGATTGAGGCAGAGATGATGACATGGAGAGATGGAGCAGCTGGGGACTTTAGATCCAGAGAAGGAGAGGGTCTGTGTGCTGATGACCGGGGATGGAGGTGGGGGGCAGGCTTGCAGGATATACCTTTTGGTTGGTTGATGATGCATAGAGGGGATTATAACCATGGCAGTGAAATGATATATGATAGAATGAATGTAAAACTAATGTTCTCCCATGTAAACTATCACATAATTCACAATAAAACATTAAAAAAAATGGCATAAAGATGAATTTGCTAGTTATGTTATTTGGTGAAAAATTATGGCTACTAGTCATTTTACACCAAATATAATAACCAAACATTTTCTTGGGGCTCATGATTTACTTTTATTTTTGGAAATATGCACACTCATACTTTCTGGGAAGAACAATTTTCATATTATTATAAGAAATTTCTCTACATGGAGAGTATTTTTTACTGTCCCTTTTTACTCACCATCTTGTACATTGTACTGTTGTCTTTACCTGCATTTAAAAAAATAAAAGCTTATAATTTTAAAAAAATTGTATATTTGACCAAAAATATATTTTGCTTATGAATCAATTCACAATTATGCTAAAGAGTTTTACCTACTTTCAATACACTGCATTTCAGAAGGACCAGAAAATTTTCAATGTGTGGGAATGCAAATAATTATGCTCTATTTCTCTTATTTACCAATAGAAAATATGACTTTTACACATTTTCAAAAAAAAAAAAGGTCTTTGCATTATTACAAGGTAGAATAATTTTCCAAAGCATTGTGAAAAAAAGAAAAATATAAAGTCAATACCATCCATGAGCAAGAATGCTAAGGGGTTTTAGGTTTAAAAGTTAAGCTTTGAATTTCAAAAGCATGTCAATTTCAAATGCATCCAGTGAATAAGAAAAATACATTTAGTTTATCCCAACCATAATTAAGAGATATAAGCATTAGAGACATTTTCAGTATACTTGTAACTGATTAGAATATACATACAGTTTTCCCCACCCATGAACAGGAATTGTTTAGACTTTTTCATGTTTTCAAATTAGTCTTTCCATTACCAGTCTGATAGCATATTAAGACAATATTCTGATGAGAAAAAATATGTACAGCTTCTGATTATGAATTAAATGTTTTAAATTTTATAAATTAAAATTTTTATAAAAATGTTGTGATTGAGAAATAATACATACACTTTTTTCTGTTAGTAAACTGGAATTCTGAACAGTTATGGAGTCCTGGTGTGGTGCTGCATATTAACGTCCTGGACTGAAAGATCGGTTGAAATGCAAAGTCAGCAATTCAAACTCACCAGCTCCTCTTGGGATACCCTATATAGGGTCGCTATGAGTTGGAACTTACTTGGTGGCACTTAATAACAACAACATACTTATTTTTAATGTGCTATCTTTTTACAAAGATGGCAAATGTCCCATTATATGTGATTATACAAATATATACATATAATTTCATCAATTTATGAACAGGTAGTATAAAAACATTTCTGCTTCCAATGGCAGCAAGCTTCCCAATGGATAGTGTGAAAGAGAAAATAAATATAAAGTGTTTCCCTTAAATTACCTGGGAGGGGGGAGATAGGAAACAAAAAACAATTTCATATAATTTCAAGAATAGTTTGTGTCCCAATTTTAGAAAAGTTTTCAATAAAATGTGAGAGTAAGAAAAAAAATACATATAGTTTCCCTAGTCATGAATCTGAATTGTAGAAAAATTTGATACATATTCTAAATTCTACAGTAAACCAAAGAGTTGTTGTTAAGTGCCGTCAAGTCAGTTCTGACCCATAACAACCCTATATAGGGTTTCCGAGGAGCAGCTGGTGAGTTTAAACCGCCAACCTTGAGGTTCAAATCAACTGCAGTACAGCACTAGGACTAACTAGTGACACACTAGGGCAACCAAAGATATATACATTTAAATACATTTTTCCTATTCATTCACAATTATTTTAGGGAATTATATATATTTTCAATATACTCTATTTTAGAAGGACCAGAAAGTTCCCGATGTGTGTGAATAAAACAATTATGCTCAATTTCACTGATTCATATATAAAAAGTCTTTTACATATTTTCAATGCACTCTTTGTATTGTTACAAGGTTGAATAATTATATCTTATCAGGTTGAATAATTATATCTATATCTATACATATGTATAGATATAGATATATAGTGACCTTATCCATCATTGCAATGTTGTCATTGTTATTTGATGCCATTGGGTATCTTCCAACACATAATATTGCTATACCCAACAATACCAAACACTGTCTGGCCCTGAAACATCCTCACAACAGTTGTATTGTCTGAGCCCATTGTGGCTGCCACAGTTTCAATCTATATTGTTGGGGCTCTTCCTCTTTTTTTTTGCTGACCTCTCACTTTACCAAGTATGGTGCCCTATACCAGGGACTGATCCTTCCTAGGAACATGTCCAAAGAACTAGAGATGAAGCTTAATAAAAATGCTTAAGGATGCTTAAGGAGTATTCTGAATGTACATCTTCTAAAACACATTTGATCTTACAGCAGTCCACGGTACTTTCAATATTCTTAGCCAGCACCACAATCCAAATGCATTGCTTTCTCTTCAGCCTTCGTTTTTCACTGTGCAACTTTCACATGTGTATGAAGCTACTGGAAATACCATGGCCTGGGTCAGGTGCACCTTCTACCTCAAACTGACATTTGACCCACTTTAAAAAGATGATTTGAAGCATATTTGCTAATACAAAATATATCAATTGATTTCTTGGTTTCTACTTCCATGAGTGTTGATTTTGGATCCAAGAAAAATGAATCCTCTGACAACTTTAATCTTTTCTCCATTTATCATGATGTTATTTGTTGGTTCAGTTGTGAGGATTTTTGTTTTCTTTACATTGAGGTCCATTACATATTGAGGACTATAGTCTTTGATATTCATCTGTAGGTATATCAAGTCATCTTCACTTATAGCAATTAAGGTTGTATAATATGCATTATCACAGGTTGTTAATGAGTCTTTCTCCAGTTCTGATGCCATGTTCTTCTTCATGCAATCAAGTTTCTTGGATTATTTGCTCAGCATACAGATTAAATAAGTATGGTGAAAGGATACTAACACCATGCACAGTTTTCCTGATTTTAAACCATCCAATATCCCTTTGTTTCGTTCAAATGACTGCCTCTTAGTCTATGTACAGGTTCCTCACGAGCACACTTAATACCCATTCTTTACAATAATATCCATTGTTTGTAATGATACACACAGTCAAAAGCCTTTGAATAGCCAATAAAACATAAGTAAACGTCTTTCTGGTATTCTCTACTTTAAATCAAAACCCATCTGATGTCAGCAGTGATGTCCCTAGCTCTAAGTACCCCTCTGAATCTGACTTGAATTTTTGGAAGCTCCCTATCCATGTACAGTTGTAACCATTTTTATAATATCTTTCACAGAATTTTAATTGCATGTGATAATAATAATATTGTTCAATGATTTCTGCATCCCACTGGGTCATCTTTATTTGGAATGAGCACAAATTTGGATTATCTTCCAATTGGTTGGCCAGGTAGTTCTCTTCCAAATTTCTTGGTACAGACTAGTGAGTGCCTCCAGCACTGCATCAGTTTGTTGAAACATTTCACTTTATATTCTGTCAATTATTAGAGCCTACTTTTTTTTGCTGATTCTTTCAGTGCACCTTGCACTTCCGTCTTTCATACCATCAGTTCTTGATAATATGCTATCACTTGGTTGAGCATTAACTATCTCTTTTTGGTACAGTGACTCTGTATATACCTTCTGTGATTGTTAAGATTTTGTTTCAGCTTGATTGGTCCAGGATTCCCAGTGAATATGTGCATAGTTAGCTCTCAGATGATTTACTATGAGCAGGCAGAGTTAATTCTATGATGATTGGCTATGAACAGCCAATCAATTAAAAGGATGTTTCCTTGGGGGTGTGGCCTGCTCCCAATATAATGGACACATAGGAAAAGCTTGCTTTGTTTTCTTCCCACTGGATTGGGATATTGCATCTGAGTCCTCCCCCAATTTCTGGTTCTTTGCATCTGACTCAGTGTCCTGCTCTATTGTCTGCCTTCTAGGTCCACTTGCTGATTTTGGTTCAATTGTTCCAGACTCAGATTCCTGTCTGCCAGTCTGCCTACTAGGCCAGACTGCCTGTCTTTGCTCAGCTAACCTGGATTCTTCTCGCTCTCATTTCAAGGTCAACAGGAGTCCATGGAACATGGTTGAACTCAGCCCAAATCTTCATCACTGCCTTTCCCTCACGTCAACTCATAAGTAAATCATGAGGTCACCAGTGAACTTTCAAGCCTGCTCATATGTACCCTTTGAGTTTCAGTCTTGGATGGGGTTTGTCCTGAAGGACCTTGATGGCTCCCAGGTGAACAGTTTATTTGTTCTGTTTTAGTATTTTTTGTTTTTGTTGTTCAGTGCCACTGAGTCAGTTCTGACCCATAGT
>NW_006408950.1:1454797-1456384 GCF_000296735.1 Chrysochloris asiatica
ACATGTGAGCAATACAGAACTCCATTTTTTGGCGAGTCCTCATATGCTTCCAATCACTAAAGTCAATATGTTATTCTTAAAAAGTAAAGTTTGACCACTAGGAAATATTGAACAAAAATTACTCCCCTCCCCACAAAATAACAACCAAATAGAACTAATCACCCCCTTCCTCTCCTCACAAAAACAGGGAAGGAGTTGGAACTGAAGCCTTTCAGTTTGCAATTTCAAATCCTAAAATTTACTGCTATTTGTCCAAAGTTTCAGGCCTGTGTACTTCCTTCTTCAATACATCCCTTGGGTACACGTTTACTTTCCCACACACATGCCCAGGTACGCATGTGCACACACACACACACACACACACACACTCATTCATTCTCAAGTAAGACACTTTTTTGTGTTTGTTGACAAATTATAAGGATTATGGACTGGGAGTGAACAGGGTTTCGTAGGTGCTTTGTAAACATCAGAGTCATTTGGGTCCTTTTCTCGAAAAGCCTGAAATCAAAATACACAAGCAGGGATGACTACTTACCCAGATGCTATTCACAGGCTGTGTATTGACAAAGAGCAGAGAAAAAGTCTTCATAACTGATGTTTAGGTGGGAAGGCAAAGACACATTCACAGTCAATCTGATATGCCAGGGAAGAAAACCTAATATGCTGTCCACAGGACCAAACTTCAATACTAAATCAGGATCAGGGAATCCATGGGAACTGGCACAAGTCCTGTGCAGCTCTCACAATATCTGCTTTTCCATCTTCTGGGGACAACACCTTCACTGACAACTGGCAATCTAAAACTTCATCATCTTTGCCATTACTATTTACCAACTCTGGTGAATATTTGGAATAATCTAAGCCCAGAAGTTCCTGCTGCTGTTTTAAAATTTCATCCATTAACCTGGAATTATTCCTTTTGAAAATGCCTTGGTGGTCGTAGATGCTAATATGGGAGATGCCCACGGCCATGCACAACACCACGAGGCTAGCGATGTCCAAGATGAAGCTCCTCCTCGGTGATCACCAAGCCCATGTGACCTAGTTTGAATGGCAAACTGACCAGAACTTGGCCAGATGAAAATAAAGATACTTGAGACTGTGATCAAGTTTAAATTGCTATAATTTGATGAATTGGGCTTTTGCTTATGGATGCAGTTGCTTAAAATTCCAACAGAAATGGAAGGATTCTTCATATTAAGGATCAAGCTTGTTTTCTCAGTGCACTAGGTTGATAGGGATAGGCTATCAAAAATGGGGGGCTATAAAGATACAAATTGACTGGCTTACATACTTTCATGAATGTGCTTAATTTCAGAATGAGGGGTTAATGTAAAATCCTCATGGAATAATTTCCTCTTTTCCAGATGGCTCTGGTGAAAGGGGATGGGGGATGATGCCAGTAGGATTTTATGATTCAATTGTGAGTAATTGTTATCAGGATTAATTGTGATTGTCACAACTATAATTGTAGAAGATGTGTAACTAAAAGTGGGGAGTAGTTCATTTTTCCTTATAGGAATGGAGGATCCCAGGACCATCAAGAAAGAAGAGCATGAGTGAAGCGTGAGATCCTCCCTAGAAAAG
>NW_006408950.1:1457139-1458846 GCF_000296735.1 Chrysochloris asiatica
AACAGGGACTGATGTTTGTGGAGGTGAGGATCAAGGCTGTGCAGCACCATAGGATAAGCAATAGAGTACTAACCAGAAGGTCAGGAATCAAAACCACCAGCCCCACCTCCTATATAGGGTAGCCATGAATGGGAATGGACTTATTGGCACTTAACAACAACAACAACAATGGAGATTAAGAGTGGGGCTTGAAAGCCTTCCCTTGGATTCTTAAGAGAAGTGGGCGTGTCAATTGTGCCTGTTGTTGTTAAGTGCTGTTGAGTCGATTACGACCCATAGTGACCCTGTATAGGGTTTCCAAGGAGCAGCTGGTGGGCTCGAACCACCTACTTAGCGGTTCAAAGACTTTGCAGTCTGACACATCAGCCCACAGAGCCACACCATTACCTGTGGGTATGGCCTTATATTCGGTGATGTCACCTGTGGGCAGTGCAGGCTCTTGGGCTCCAACTTTCTCATTTCCCTACCTGCATTCCTCCCTGGGACCTGAGTGGGCACTAGGGGATGTGGACTGTGTAGTAAGAAGAGGAAACCCCCTCCTCTAAGTGGGCAGTGCTATTCTTAGCCCAGTGACCCTGAATGGTGGCTTGTCCTATGTTTGTGAGCTTATGGTCCATAGGGAAGTCATCTGAGTCCCACCTCCTTCGTGTTTAGGTAGGTCTAAAGAGGCCAAAAACTTTAATCATATTTTCAAGAGAGGTTTGGGTGGGGACAGCAGCCCCTCATGCACCTTGGTTCTGGTGAGCTAAGGGTATCTGGGTGTGTTTATGAAGGTGATAGTCTTGATTAGTGAGGTGCCAACACTTTTTATCAAATTTCTCATACTTTAAACAAGTGACTAGAAAGTGGTTGTCCTGCTATGTCTCAGGGGTATAGAATGTGGCAGTGTTAGTGGTGAGCTCCCACATGATCCATCTAAGAAGACTCAAGAGGGCTTTGGAATGTCCCAGGGAGTGAAATGGTTCCTATCCTTGTGACCTGAAGTCTTTGACAAGTCTTGGTTAAAATTCAAAATAACATGACTATTTACTGGTCCTCTGTTTCTGGACTGTAAGATTAACTACTCCCCTTTTTTTGTTACAAAACATCTACCTTTACAATTGTGACAGTTGTGATTAGTCATGAAAACAGTTATTCACTATTGAATCTTACAAATCTTATCCCCATCTCTTTTCACCAGACCCATCTAGACAAGATGACAGCTATTTAGTGGGGACTCTTTCTTTCTCCCCATACTCTTAAGCTAAACTCCCTCTTGAAACCTTGTAAGCCAGTCTCTTCGTGCCTTTATTGCCCCCTCATTTTAGGTAGTCAATGTCTAAGTTGCCCATCCCTGTCTACCCTGTGTACAGAGTGGATAACATTGAAACTTGATTTGAAGACTCTTTACCTCTCTGTTGTTATTTAAAGTAACTACCGCTCTGAGTATAGGTCAGGTTCATCATGAAGATGCATCATATGTCACTGTTGCTGTTCCAGTCTGCTTGTCTTTTCTAGTGGGAAGGTCTCACCTCATAAAGTTGTGGATGCGACTCAGGATTCCACCTAAGGTCCTATACTCTGTAAAGGCTTTGCATGAGGTCTATTTCACTGGACAAGTTGTAGACCCCCTTTTAGGTATTCCAATCAGTTATAGGCTGAAGGTGGGCTTACAAGTTTTCTCTAATCATGTTTCCCAACATTCCTTTCTATCCCACTCAAGTGTCT
>NW_006408950.1:1460023-1463345 GCF_000296735.1 Chrysochloris asiatica
GTTGTATAGTGCTTTGATACATTTTATAATCATTTTTCTGAATTCCTTCTCAGGCATTTCCAAAGCCTGCCCATCTTCCAGTATGGAGTGTAGGTCTACTTTCAATTCATTTGCCTCAGTCACTTTATCTCATTTCTACACATGTGCAGATACGGTCATCTGCTTCTGTTTTTTGGGCATCTTCAGGGGTTATCTTTGGCCTTAATACTCAGATGGGTATGTATTTTGGTATTTTTTATGCTTTCTGAATGCCTCCAGGTAGATGTGATCAGGAAATGGGCTTTCCTTTTCACTCTTCTTTTTGAGAAATTTCAAGCTGCCACTGTTGGTCATTTGATGTAACTTAGGATTTAATTTTCAGTCTATTTCCTTTTTTGTCTGCTTGTCCCACTCCCCATTAAGGCCTTTTTTCTAGTTGTAAACAGTTCAGGGCTGGTTGTGGCTGTTTGGTTTTAATTGTAAACTGTCTCTTTAAATTTCAAGGAGATCTGTGCACATGCATAGTAGAACCCTCCGAGGGTGGGGCCGGGGTGCCCACTAGCTCAGACACCCCTATAGTCACCCGAATGGAGGTGCGCAGACAGCAAGGGACCAATGAACTGCCACCAAAAGAGAAAAATGTCCACACCTTTATCTCTGTGGTTTTGCCAAGCACCTGTGGCCACTCCGATCCTTCCCCCGCTTGGTCTCACCCAAGATGGCGGCTCCTCGAGCAGCTGAGCATCTCGAATTAGAAAGCAATGGATTTCTTGCTTCTGCCACAAATTCCCCCAGCTGTAAGCTTTCCAACCTTCTAAATATTCCTTTATATGTGGTTTAGAGTTCTGGGACCATCCCCTGAGCCTGCTTGGTCAGGTATTCTGTGTTGTTGCTGGCAGAGCTCCTTTACTGCACTTCCACCTGATTCGCCATCTTGTTTGTTCTCTCTGGTGCCAACACTTTTTAGAAAATTTCTCATACTTTAATCAAGTGACTGGAAAGTGGTAGTCCCGCTATGTCAGTGTCAGTGGTAGGCTCCCACATGATCCATCCAAGAAGACTCAAGAGGGCTTTGGAATGTCCCAGGGAGTGAAATGGTTCATATCATTGTGACCTGAAGACTTTGACAAGTCTTGGTTATAATGGAAAATAAAATGACTGTTCATTGGTCTCATCCTTTAGAACTTTATTGGTCCAATATTCAGATTTGTAAACTACAGTCTAGGGTTATATTGTCTTTGTCACTGATTATATGATAAGTGGTGACAAAAAACAAAAAACAAACGCTTTGTAAATGCATGTGTGTGTGATATTTATGGAAAGTTTGAAAGGTTGCTACAAACTTTATCTTATTGTTTACAAGTGTTAGAGATGTACAGCTCTGTTGTTTAAATTTTTTCACTGAGGAAGCTTGAATGTAGTCAATTTAAGACCAATTGCCACAACTCTTAAATTTCTGTAAATTTCAATTTCCCTCAAGACCACCCAAAGTTAGTGCCTTCCAATCTCCACCCCCATCAAGCCCACTAAATTTGGCCCTTCCCAAACACCACCACCTGGTGAGCCCGCCAAAGTTGGCCCCTCCCAAACTCCAGCCCTAGCAAGCCCAATAAATGTCCTCAGCCTGTGTGGACCAATGCTTCCAACTCTGGCTGGAAAGCCCCTTTCAAGTTTGGCTTAAATAAACCTTCTTTTGCTGCTGATCCTCACTTTGTCTGTGTCTCCTTTCTCCATTTCTTTAGTTTGACTCTAACACTCACAATACTTCCTGCTGACCCAAAAGGGGACATGCACTCTAATAATCTCTCCATTTCCTTGGCTATTTCCTAAGGGGAAATATCCTCAGTTTAGGAATGCAAGGTTGGGTCCTGGGGTATAGCTTATTCTTTGATCTTAATCCCATAGGTGATCCTGAGGGATAAACTAATGGGACAAAGTGAGAGGTAGGGATGATAAGGAGATGGGGGAAGACGGGATTCCCTCCATGCAGACAGAAGATTATAATAAGGTGGTGCATATGGGTGTCCTCTGTCAAGAGGATCAGAGGGGAATGTCACATTTTGTTCCTTTGATTGAGCAGCAGATAGTACAGTTGACCTTGCTGGTGGTTAGAACAAAGGGTCCACCAAAATATTTTTTTCTTCTGGTTTCAATACGAAAACCTTAAAATAATTTTCTCTGAGGATACCAAACTTACATTTGGCTTTAAGGACTGAGTCTTGATACAGAGCCATGGCTCTTGGAAATAAGGGATCTCATCCCTTTTTGTTCTTTATTGCAAAACAGATCAAGTTGCAGAAGCTGTTAAAAAGCTAGGCTCCAATTCTATGGCCACTTCTCTTGATCCTCTAAGATGTGTTGGTTCCAGATAGTATAGCATAGAGAAATTAATTTCTTCAACAGAAGCAATGAACATATACAGAGCATTCAGCCAACCAACAGCCAAATATACAGTCTTTTCCAGTGTACATAAGACATTATCCAAAATAAACTATATGACAAACCTCAAAATGTACCTCAATTAAATTTAAAACATCAAAATAGTATAAAACATGTTCTCAGATCACATTATAAAACTAGAAATCAGCAATAAGAAGATCAAGTGAAAAAAATCAAGTAGATAGAAATTGAATAGCATCCTGCTTAAAAGCTACTGGCTAATAGAAGAAATAAAAAATTAAATTAAAAAACTATTCTGGGAATCCATCAAGAACAAAAACACAACATAACAAACCCTTTGGGACGCCTCAGAGATTAATTTTTGGCAATAAACACACACATTCATAAAGAAGAAAGATCTAAAAATCAACACCTTAACCCAACATCTCTAACAATTAGATAAAAAGCAGCAAAGTAAACCTACAGCCACCAGAATAAAAAAATTAAAACATAGCTAAATGAAACAGAAAACAATAAAAAGAATCAACAAGCCAAATTGGTTCTTAGAAAGCTTCAGCAAAATCAACAAATCATCGGCAAATCTAACAAAAAGATAGAAGCAAAAGATGCCAGTAACAAAAATAAGAATGATATGGGTGCCATTACAATAGAATTAACAGAAATAATAAGGGTAATAACAGAATACTACGAAAAATTATATTCCAACAAGTTTGGAAATCTAGAAGAAATGGGCAAATTTCTAGAAACACACTATTTAGCCAACACAGACTGAGGTAGAATCCTTAAACAGACCTATAACAAAAGAAGGGATTGATTAAGTCATTAAAGACTTCCAACTAAAATATGTCCAGTTCCAGATGGCTTACTGGGGAATTCTAATAAGCATTCAGAGAAAAGCTGACAGCAATTCTTTTCAAATTATTCCAGAACATAGAAAAGAAAG
>NW_006408950.1:1466010-1467906 GCF_000296735.1 Chrysochloris asiatica
CAGTGATGCCTGAAATGGAGCCAGAGATGATGACATGGAGCGATGGAGCAGCTGGAGACTTTAGATCCAGAGAGGGAGAGCGACTATGTGCTGAAGACCTGTGGGGTATGGGAGAAGGACTGCATGGAGGGGATTGTAAGCATGGCAATGAGACGATATACAATAGAATGAATGTAAAACTAATGTTCTCCCATGTAAACTATCACATAATCCACAATAAAGCATTTAAGAAAAAAAAATCATCAATGAAAAAGTAGGTACAAACTTATGGGCTCTGATACAGGCAAAAATACGCTATCACAATAAAAGGTAAAACAAACAAAAACTGATATAGCGTGTGTGTTTGTTGGGTGCCATGAAGTTGATTCTGACTCATTGTAATCCCATGTGATAGAGGATAAGTGTTTGTAGGGTTTTCATGGTTGTAATCTTTCTGGGAGCAGAGTGCCAGGTCTGTCATCTTCATAGCAATTAGATGGGTTTGAACTGAGCACTATAAACATTGCACCATCCGGTCTCCTTAATAAAACCCACAACTAAACATGAATTCCTATAGCTAAAACCACATCCTCATGAAAATAGGTAAGTATAAAATAAAATGAAAATTCATACACATAACTCTAAATGACTCAAGTATAAATTACAAAAGAAATAACATGGTAAAAAAACAACAAAAGCTACATTTAATTATCTTAAGTTGAATATAAGTAAAGGTAAATTAAAGAATATTAATCAATAAAAATAAACATTGGGGCAGCTGCAGCATTTTGAAGGCAAATCTGTAATCTTGAGGCCCCAGCCTTTCGTCAGGTTAAGAGCAGAATCTGCAACAGAAACACAGGGAACAGGCTCATTGAAGAAGCATTTAGAAGGACAGTCAAGGGTGGGCTGGGGTGCTCTGTAGGTCTCAGAAAGCTCCTCAGACCCTGAAGAAGCACCTTGTTGCTGTTGTTAGTACTGGTGAGTCAGTTCCAACTCACAATGACCCTGTATAGGGTTTCCAAGGAGTGGCTGGAGGGGATGAGCCACCAACTCTGTGGCTAGCAGCACAGTATTTATCCTGCAAGTCCAGATGTGGCAACTTGGAGTCCTCTTGGAGACTTCTTCCTAGATGTCAGGTAATAGTGCACTGAGGACTGCATGCTGCCCTCTGCTGACAATATGGTCTGAGGACAGAGGTGCCTATGTTGTTGTTGTTAAGTAATATCAAGTCAGTTCTGACTCATAGTGACTCTGTATAGGGTTTCCAAGGAATTGCAGGTGGGTTTGAACCACCGACCTTGTGGTTAGCAGTGCAATGCTTATCCTACAGCACCACACCACCATGTCCCAAAAATGATTTAGCCTGAATTCTTATTGGGACAACCCTCATTGAAAATGTTACAGAAAGGAAAGACCTATGAGATCCAGGATGAAAAGCTAGATTCCACACACCTGGGCTATTTGGGTGGTTTAAAGGAACAGGTGTGGAAGTGGGGGCTCTGCTCCCAACACCCCTCCATCTATAGAATCTGCACATGCTTCTTCACATAACACATGGAAAGCTTCTTGGAGCTCTCCTGTTTCCCCTAATAATCACTGTTCTTTGTAACACCCCCACCACACCTCATCTATGCCTTTCACTTAAAAAACAATGAAAACAAAAATCATTTTGCTGTGCTATTCAAAGCAACTGGGTCGGATTAAGTATATTCCAATGTAAAGAAGTTACTGAAGATACTGCTTTTTAATATGTACTAAAACTAGTTATATTTATGTTGTTATAAATTTTAAAATAAGAGTCATATTAGTAACATATAATCAATCTTACCCCATTAACTCATCCTACATGAGCATTATATTGAATTTTTTTTGTGTGTGTTTACCTTTGTTATTGTTGTTAAGTGTCATTGAGTT
>NW_006408950.1:1469155-1470505 GCF_000296735.1 Chrysochloris asiatica
GTAAGATAGATACAGCACTGAAAACAATTCAAAACCTACAGAAAGAGGTCCAAATGATTAATAATAGAATATCAGAAATGGACAATACACTGAAAAGGCAAAGGAGTAGAATGGAAGAGACAGAAGCCAGAACTAGTAAGCTAGAAGATAAATCTCTCAACACTATTAAGATAGAAGAGCAAGTACAAAAAAGGATTAAAAAAATCTGAAGAAGGCCTTCATGAAGAGGAATAACTTAAGAATTAATGGCATATCGGAATGGGAAGAATCACAAGTCCACAGAAGAGACAGTTGAAGAGCTTCTGGAAGAAAATTTCCCTAACATCCTGAAAAGTGAAAAGATAAGCATTCAAGAAACTCAATGAACCCCAGGAAGGATAGACCCTAAAAGACAATCACCAAGACATATAATAATCAAGCTCTTCAAAATCAAAAATAAGGGCCAAATGCTAAAAGCAGCTAGGGAAAAGAGAAGTGTAACATACAAAGGCAAACAAATCAGATTAAGCTAGGCTATCTCAACAGAAACCATGCAGGCAAGAAGGCAATGGTAAGACATGTATAAAACTCTGAAAGTGAAAAACTGCCACCCAAGAATCCTCTACCCAGCAAAGCTGTCAATCAAATATGATGGTGTAATCAAAACATTCCAGGATAAACAGTAGCTAAGGGATTTTGCCAAAGCCAACCCTGCTATGAAAAACATCCTAATGGAAGTACTGTGGACTGAGAACCAACAAGAATGTACAACAACCAGAGAATGATGTACATGGCATCATCACCCTGAATTCAATAGACAAATGGAAGAGTCAAGAACAGAATGAAAGTATAAAAACAGCGGATCTGGGAGGTTAGTCTATTATCAAAACAACTACAATGCGAAAGAAGATAAACTCAGAGGAACACAGATCCAGGTGGTGAGGTCAGGTAGATTACAGGATAAAATAGACGGTCTTAAATGGAGGGAAGAGTTAATAGAATAGAAGGTAACCACAACACTGGGATTGGGGTAGAGGTTTTAGTTTGGGTGTTGGGGAGAGCAATACAAGAAGGGGGAGGAGGTGGAAGAACAAGATAGATAGGGGAACACTGAGACAGGTTTGCATGGCCTAAATAGGACATGCCTTTGAGTTATGGTGTTGGAGGAGAATACTGAAAGTGCCATGGACTGCCAAAAGAGCCAATAGATCTGTTTTGGAAGAAGTGCAAGCAGAGTGCTCCTTGGAGGCCAAGATGGCTAAGCTTCGTCTCTCATACTTTGGATACATTGTCTGGAGAGAACAGTCGCTGGAGAAGGATGTCATGCTGGGTAAGGTGGAGGGTCAGAGAAAAAGAGGAAGACCCCCAACT
>NW_006408950.1:1471920-1480330 GCF_000296735.1 Chrysochloris asiatica
GTGGTGTCATGGGTAAAGTGCTGGGTTTATACTGGGCTTTGTGAGAGAGAGCAAGACCCAATCCCACATAGCAAATGACTCTTCTGTGCCTGGGGTGACCTAAAGAATTCGAGAAACCCTAGGGTATCTCAACAATAACTACCCATTAGAGAAAATGAGTGTGAAAGATGACTGATAAGGTTGCTTGTGCAATTACCCTAAGTTTGCAGGGAAGACCACATGATATCTACAGCAGGGGTGACCACATAAGTAAACCCTCTGAGCCATGGTTTGCAACAAATCTTGCAAGTTCTCATAAGTGAGGTCACATGGGCAGGCGTGAAGACCTGTAGCTGAGGGGGTGTGACTGGAGTGTGGGAAGCAGTGGAATCAGAGGAGAACAGTGACCCTTCTAAGGAGGGAGACTCAGATCCAGAAGACCAAGTCAGTGGACTGGGAGGGTAAGAATCTAATGCATTTCAGCAGCTCCTTCATACACATTCTCTTCATTCCTGCTAGCCATGGAGCATATTGAGAGTCAGCTGGACACCAGTCATTCCAATGGAAGTGCATTCTGTTACTATTCCTAAAACCAGGACTTAGCATTTGGGTGAGGAGTGAAGGCTAGAAATGTGCTCCAGGTTTTACTGGCTTCCTCATTTATGCAGGCCTTAGAGCATGTGCTGAAGCATAGAGACAATATTCTTTCCCTTCTCAATACCATGAGTGTCATTTAAAGCAGGATGAAACAGTGACACAGGAATTGAATGCCCTCCTACTAGATCTGAAAATGCAGGAGGAGAGGGCTGACCTCTTGCCCTACACTTGGCGCAATGCAAAGTCTCTGTCTCCAGGGTCAAGGAGGTCCCTGTGAGATCATCATAATAAATCTGATATCCCACATCATAGGTCAACACCACAACCCAAATCAAATCTCTCGTGTTGAAATTGCAAGAGATGCTAATCCAGCAATTCTAAGTGGGAGTGACAGCCTTGGCAGACCATGTGGGAATGATCATCTTGAAATAGCAAAGCAAGAAATTATGTTTCTAAACACTTCATGCTCAAAGGCTATAGACATGTCTTAGTATTATTATTGTTATTGTTAAGTGTTGTTGAAGTGGTTTTGACATATAGCGACCCTGTATATGGTTGTAGGAGCAGCTGACAGGTTTAAACTGTCAACCTTGTGGTTCACAGTCCAGTGTAAAAACAACAAAAGAAATCTCCACTCATAGTTCCTGTTTTTCTTTCTGACTTCACCTTCCTAAGTTTAGTCTTTCAAGCAACAGAAGTAACCAGGCTTTTCCTAGGACTCCTCTCCCATTGAATCCTGCCTTGGGTGTTAATGACCTACCTGCAGTATTGTCTTCATCGCTACTGGAGTCATACTTCCTGTCTGCTAGCCAACCTTAAGAAACACAAGCATCAAAAAGATATGAGTGTAAGTAGCCCATATTTCTTCCTACTACAGTTGAGGTCATGTTGATCACCACTCTAACCCTGAATTTTCAGACCATCCATGGGATCTGTGGGAGTCAGAAGACTTCAACATGTCATTGCTCAATGTTTGCAAACCTTCAGATGAGATGGAGGAGGTGAAGAACACATCTTTCTATTTCTACATTGGACCGTTATAGTTCTGACCTCAGTATTGTTGTTGTTGTTAAGTGCCATCAAACTGATTTCTATTCAAAGCCTCCCTGTATAGCATATCCGAGCAGCAGCTGGTGATGTGAACCACAAACCTAGTAGTTCAAACCAAACATGTCTTCTAATGCTTATCCTACAGCACCACACATCTTACCTAGCTGAAATTCTAACTGTTAAGGACACCCATTGGGTATGGAGAGTTCAATGAAGAGATCTGTAGTAGTCTGTCAGAACATCTGCACAAGGAAGCCGTCTGTATTCATGGAATTGTTCTCTCTGCATTGTCCAATATGGTAGTCATGGGCATATAAGCTTCTTGGGCATTTAAAATAAGAATACAATAATCCAGTGATGACAATTTTTATTTTAGTTCATTGAAGTAGTGCAGTTAATTGTAAAAATATAGCTCTAGAAATCAAAACTGAGGAATATGGTACCTTTCTTGCCCTTTCTTGTAGAATAGTTTGCTGCCCTTCTCTGATCAAACATTTCATAGTTATTTCTTGAGTACTATGTGAGGTTCTGGAGATACTAAAGGAGTAAGGCTAAGGAAGCAGTTGTTCTAGGAGACAATAGTCACAACTCATAGCAACCCCAGAGGGCAGAATCTTGCTGCTTCATAGCAAGTTAATGGCTGGGATGCATGGTCAGTTTGAACTGCAATGTAGGTGGTTCAAGTTCTCGAGCCCCTCATCAGAAACCCTATACAGGGTCACTATGAATCAGAATCATCTTGACAACACGTAAGAACAACAATTTTTACAGTAATGCACTGCCTCATCTTTGTCCCATATATTAGCTAGTGGGGTTGAACTGCTAATCTTTGTTTCAGAGCTGGGAATTAAGCCATTGTACCACTAAGTCTACTTTCATGAAGTAGAGATTTGAAGTACTGATATCCTGCCAGTTGAAAATAATAATTATTAGTCTTCTGAGATGATAAGTTTCCGGCTTCCTTTGTTACCTGTGAAGTGGCTGTTCATGGTTGAGAAAGCGCATTATGAGGCTGATAAAAAGTTTGACCTGACAGTCTACAACCTAGCTATTCAAGAGAGTTGCAACAAGATTGCTGACAAACAGGTGGTACTGTGGTTTCTTATCTGTCACTGTCTGTGGAGTGTGATGCTCACATGGTTTACACATTTTTAGGGTTGTTGTTTAATGCAATGAAAAACAAACAATTTTTCTTGATTCTTATGATCTTGGACTCCTGGTGTGGTGCTGTAGGGTCAGCACTGGACTACGAACCACAAGGTTGGCAATTCAAACCGACCAACCATGCCTTAGAAACTCTATACAGGGTTGCTGTGAGTCAGAATAGACTCGATTACACTTAACAACAACAACAATCTGTTTTGACCAGCTGTTAAGGAGTGACCAAAACACTGACAGAGATTGAACCAGTTGTTTTGTGTCGCAGTTCTCAGAATCTGTAGCTGACCAGAAAAGCAGCTTTCTAGGTGATTTTCACACTAATGACTATGTCAATCTTAGTGGGAAAGTTTACCTGTAGCTTCCTGGCTATGTTACCATGGAGACAGTATAGAATAATGACCAGGGGTTGTGATCATTGTAGATTGAGATACTTCCAGGTATATGCATAGAGGTTAGAACTCCCTTGCACAATGACTATTGAGCCCATGGCTGAGAAAGAGCATAGTTGAGTTCACAGTTTAGTCACTGGTGCTACCACTTGGTTGCCCACTTTGGCTCTTCCACCTATGAGCTTACTTAGGCCAATCATCTCAGGACCTCAGTTTTCTTGTCACAGGGGAGCAGGTAGTGAACAGTTATCAAGGTAGAGGTGTGGTGATTATTGAGCAATGGTGGTTGGACTTATTTAGGAAAAAATTGACAGACAACAGTGCTGTGTATATAGACATATTTCCTGAGGAAAGACGCACACTCACACAGAACTCCACACACATTAACAATCACACCACAAAGGCACACACCTACACACCCCTCAACCTCTTGAACACAATCACACACAATGAAAAGAACCCAGTTTGCTTTGTACTCTGGACACAATCGTTTTTCACTTGAAAAATCAATTTCTTTCACATACCCCAACCCTCATTCCCACCAAGAACTAGAAACACGGTGGTTCTCCAGACTGAACCACCAAGAATCTCTCATTTCCTTATCTATATTTTCCCAAGAAATTGTTTCCTGATTACGTACCATTTTCCCATGGTCTTGAGGCCACCTGCAATTACAGAAATGAGAAATAACTGTGAAAATCCAAACATGCTGTGTACTGTGTTCACATTTGTTTCTGATTTTGACTTTCAAATATAAGAGATAAAACAGTGGTGGCATTCCAGAACCCTAAAGCAAGCATCTGAGGAAAAGGCACAAGTTCTCCAGTCCATTTAGGATGCAGTTATAAATTCTTAATTCAAAGAGTGGGTGCTTGTGAGAAAATGCTCCATACCAGAGTTTATGGCCTGATGTGATCAGTTTTTATTGTTTTCTTGACTCAAGTATCATAAGGTGGTAAGGTTTCCCTTACAGTCCCAGTGAATTGAGCATCTGTCATCTACCAAGTACAGAGAGAAGTTCTGTTACCCAAAACCAAACCTGCTGCTGCTGAATAATTTCCAAGTCTTAGCAACAGAATAGGAAGCAAACTGTCTAACCTCTTTTCCATGGAGCAGCTGGTGAGTTCAAGTCACCAACCATTCAGTTAGATGGCCAGTGCTTAAGGGATCCTTCAAATTCCCATACCTGGCTTCATTGGAAAATGAAAGACCTAGGAAAGAACTTCTCACACAAAGACTGGCAACCTTACCTTGGCATCTGATGGGCCTACATCTGCTCTTTCAGTGGGGAGCTCCTTTTATGTGTCATCCTGAGGAGCTACGGGGACACAGAGTGACTGTCAGTACACAGGTGGTGCTGGTGGTTAAGACTTATTCAGAGAACTTTGATTGTCTTATAAATGAGACCATAGTGTGTTGAAGTGTTTGGATGAAGGAAAAAAACATGGGCTCAACTGTTCCTGAACCATCTTCCTTAGTGGAAGAAGGATGGCCAATAAGAAGACATGGAAAATAATGCTTAACAGAGGCTTGATGGCACAGTGGTTTCAGTATCGGGCTGTTAACTTTAAGGTCAGTTGATGAAACCCACCCACTGCTCCATGGGAGAAAGATAAGGTTGTCTGCTTCCATAAATGTTTATAGACTCAGAAACCCGAGAAAACAGTACTACTCTGTCCTATAGAGGCACTATGAATTGCAATTGACATGTGGGTTTTGGTTTTCTCTTGCTTTTCTTCCTAAAATAACCTAGAATGTGAAGTCATCAGTGTACGAACAATACAAATGGTTCATCAAACTGCAAAATACACATTGTGATTTAATGGCAGAAGCTAATCCTCGACTGAATTCGCAAAATTGCCAGCATTTTCTCAGCATCTTCCAAGATCATATTGGACCCCACAGATACTATGTGATGCTCCCTAATAGTGTTTATATCTCTTTGGGTTTAGTAGTATAGGGTTTTATACTGGATTAAAAGTGGCTGTTGAAGGACTGAATTCTAGTACACCTGAAACATTTTATGTATTTATTCATTTAACTTTTGCTGTAAAGGTAGTCATAATAAAACTTTTGAAAATATTTTAAGGTTTTTTTGTTGCTGTGCTTAGCTGTCATTGAGTAGGCCCTGATCAGGCAGTCCCTGTGTAACTAGGATATATTTCATAATACACACAAACTCACCCCCCCCCACACGCACACACACACACACACACACACACATTCACAATCACACCAAACAGACATCCACCTATGGCAGTGAACCCAAACCTTTACCACCTAAATGATCACAAATGCATCCAGAGATTCTAGAAGCATGGCCATAGTTCATCCCCAGAAACATTAGTTAATTTCACCATGTCACTGATTCTCATTCCAAGAGATTTGGAATCAATGTGGTTCTCCAGACTAATGCCAGCTAGGAAATACTGTTTTTCTTATCATCTAGATTTTTCCACAGTAATTAGCTGGCTGTAGGCTACATACCATTTTCTAATGCTCTTGAGACCACCTGCAATCACAGAGAAGAAAGCATAATAGGATCAGATCTTGATGGGGACTGGTTGCCCATGTCTTTTATGTCCCATTCCCCCCTTGCATACTTTAGAAAAATACATGGAAAACAGAACCTGAGCTCTAGACCCAAAAGTAAGTACAGAATACACCTACAGGGAAAACATGAGCTTTTCCTGTAGGATGCACCTCTAAAATTCATTTCTGTTTTTAGTGCCAAAATTCTTAATCTAAGCAATAATGACGGCTGAGGAAAACATCTCAAACCACAGAGTTTATGATCTGATATTACCATCTTTGGATACCCTTTTGAACCAAGTAAGAGTTGGTAAGAATGTCCCTTTGCATCCCCAAAAGAAAACAGTATCTATCATCTACAATGTGCTTCCGTGGGTTTTCATATCTGAAATCACATGAAAATACAATATACCAAGAAAGAAACATTTCCATTTCAAACGTTGAATGGCAACCTCACCTGAACATTAGAGAAGCCCTTTTTGTTTGCACTATCTGTAGATTTCTTTTCAAATGAATCATCCCGGTGACCTAGAGGAACACAGTAATTGTCAGTACATTGGTGGGGTTGATCATGAATATATTAGGGCTTTACTTGGATTGGAAAACAGCTACTATGTTTGTATTTTTTGAAAGTATGGTCTGAGCTGATGCTGGGCCATCATTCTTGGTGGAAGAAAGATGACAGACCAGAGGAGCACAAAATCAATGAGAAGCCGAGGCTTTGCTTTTGGAGCTAAAGATACCCTAAAGCAATGTGAAAGAGTCGATATACAAGTGTACTAAATACACACTATGATTTCATGGCAGATTCCCACCAATCCTTCTACCCCTTTGAAGTCCTGATTACCTGCCAGTATCTTCTTGCCATCTGATAAGAACAATTCACCTCCATGGGTTCACATGTGTTACTACTGCATTTATCATTAACAGGAAATGATTTTGCTATTGATTTAAAGCATCATTGCGTTTGGTACTGCATTCAATTCCAGGATATATTTATGATTTATTTACTCATTGATCCTTTGTGATAGATAGTTAAATACGGAAGGAATGGAAAGACTGAAATCATACCATTGAAAAACACCATGATTCATTATGTTCTATATGCTTTTTCAGTCTTCCTTTCTTATCCCATGCATGCATGGGAATTCAATGATGGCACTAGCAATCCTACATGAGGGAGGTCATTAGAGATGGGAGGCAGGGATTGAACACGATGCTCTCTAACCCACCTGACATTAGAATCACACAAGGTTTTGGGCCACCAGATTAGTAATCAAGTGGTAGTTTTGCTTTTCATTTGCCAGTGCTTTTAGAGAGTGTGAAATTCTGATGTGGTGCTGTAGGATAAGCACTGGACTGATAACCATGAAGTTGATGGTTCAAACTGAACAGAAACTCCTCAGAAGCCCTATATAGCGTAGCTATGAATTGGAACCAGCTCAAAGGCAATTGACAACAACAAGAAGGGTGTATAGCTTGAAAGATTTGAATACATCAAGTCATGTAGCTCTAGTGACACTGAAGGAGAAGCACTGGACTGTAACTGCAAGATCAGCCACCCAAACTCACCGGCAAATCCTTGGAAGAAAGATGAGGCTTTCTGCACCAGTGAAGATTCACAGCCTCAGAAACGATATACATTGTTGCTATGAGTCAGAAATTACTTGATGATAGTGTGGTAAGATAGTGATAACACTAACAAAGACCACTAAAATAGCTCTTGATTCTTTTCAGTTGTGGCCTGCTGCTCAAGGAGTGACCCCAGCAGGGACAGAGGATGGCCAATTGATCTACCTAGTTGCCCACACTCTTAGAATCTGTGACCTAACCAAAAGGCTTTGTATGTGTTTTCATTCGGGTGAGGCTGCCATAGTTCTGATGATATTCAACAGAAGCTTCCCTGTGCTCTGTGATAACTCGGGTCACCTTCTACTGAAGGACAGTGTTTGAATTCTCTATCTTGTTATTGTTGTTAGGTGCCATCAAGTCAATACTGACCCATAGCCACCATAGCACAACAGAAGAAAACTCTGCCCTATCCTGGGCCAACCTCACTACTGTTGCCAAGCTTAAGTCCACCATCAATGCTGTCACTTGGCCAATCCATCTCATTGGGGATCTTCCTTTTTCTCTCTGACCCTCCACCTTACCAAACATGATATCCTTCTCCAATGCCTGATCCCTCCTGACAATAAGTCCGAAATATGAGAGACGAAGTTTGTCCATCTTGGCCTCTAAGGAGCACTCTGGCTGCACCTATCCCAAAATGGATCTATTGGTTGTTTTAGAAGCACATGGCACTTTCAATATTCTCCTCCAACACCATAACTCAAAAGCATCAATTCTTCTAAGATCTTCCTTATTCATGGTCCAGCTTTCACATGCATATAAGGTTACTGAAAATACCATGGTTTTGGTCAGGTGCACCTTGATCCTCAAGCTGACATCTTTGCTCTTCAACACTGTAAAAAGGTCTTGTGCTGCAGATTTGCCTAATGCAATATGTGGTTTGACCTCTTGACTGCTGCTTCCATGAGTGTTAATAGTTGGTCCAAGAAGAATGAAATCGTTGACAACTTCAATGCTTTCTCCATTGATAAGAATGTTGTTTATTGGTCCAGTGGTGAGGATTTTTGTTTTCTTTACATTGAGATGAATTCCATACCAAAGGCTGTGCTCTTTGATCTTCATCAGTAAAT
>NW_006408950.1:1481529-1482975 GCF_000296735.1 Chrysochloris asiatica
TCTCATGGACTTGTTTTCAGTTTCTTCAGCTTCAGTTTAAATTTGCATATGAGTAATTGATGGTCTGTTCCACAGTCTGCCCTTGGCCTTGTTTTCACTTATGATATGGAGCTTTTCTATTGTCTCTTACCACAGATGTAGTCAATTTGATTTCTATGTATTCCATCTGGTGAAGTCCATGTGTATATTCCTCTCTTGTGCTGTCTAAAAAAGGTATTTGAAATGAACAAACCATTGGTTTTGCAGAATCCTATCATGCGTTCCCCAACATCATTTCTATCACCAAGGCCATATTTCCCAACTACTGATCCTTCCTTTTTGCTCCCAACCTTTACATTCCAATCACCAGTAATGATCAATAGATCTTGATTTCATGTTTGATCAATTTCAAATTGAAGATATTGGTAGAAATCTTCTATTTCTTTCTCACTGGCTTTGGTAGTTGGTGCATAAATTTGAATAATATGAATTCTCTATAGGATCCTGTAATCCCAGCAATATGCACAGTGACTGAAACCCCTTACACGGTTAGTATCAATCCCATGGCTGAGAACCACTCCTGTCCATCATGAGTGCAGCTCAGTTGTTCAGAGCCTCAGCATAGGGACAACTACCATGATTCACCTCTTTGATTTTTCATTTGGAGGTTGGGTCTTGGCATATTGCTCTAGAACCTCACTTTCCCATCTGAGGAGCTGATATTAACCAGTTCACAGACTCTACTTGAGGTGAAGATCCAATCAGCTAATGTTTATAAAGTGATCAGTGTAAATGCTTTGGAAAATTGTGCATGTTAAAACCTTGCCTGAGGCCTCAAAAGTTAGCAAGCCGCAGAGCTGGATTCAAATTGAAGAGTCTGAAGTTCCGCTTTCCATGAGTCTCACCTGCTTTGCTTAAACAACAATCACTTCATTAGAACTTGGATCTGGTTTTAAATGAATCACAGGTGTCAAAATTGCTGTTGGACATTCAGGAACAGAGGACCCTATCATGGGAGAATTGCACGAGCGGAATGTGGGACCCTATCCAGGGAAACAGTGACACCAGAGATGGAGGCTGAGAGGAGGACATGGGGAAAGAGAGCAGCTGAGGAAAGAGAAAGACTGAGGACTGGCGGCCAGGAGGCAGGTATAGAAAGTGCCCTTTGGTTTCATATATTGTTATATACTCCTGAGTGTTTTTATGTATAGTCAGCCTCCCCCATTCCCCCCCTAAAAAAATGTAATGGAAGCAAATACTGTTGAATGATGATGCACAGAGGAGATTGTAATCATTGCAATGAAATGATGAGTCTAAAACTGATGTCCTCCCATGTAAACTATCACTCAATTCACAAAACAAAGTTCAATAAAAAATAATGCTGTTGTTGACAAACTGATTCCATTCTCAGTGGCCACTTTTCCCCAAATTACAGAAGTCTTCTCTGTGATGAACCAATTTTCTCAC
>NW_006408950.1:1484166-1486271 GCF_000296735.1 Chrysochloris asiatica
GTCAGTTTGAACCACAAGGTCAATGGTTCAAATTCAGCATCTGATCCTTGGAAACCCTGTTTTTATGGTCATTATGAATCAGAACTGACTACATGGCATGTAGAAAACAATTATATCTATCTGTCTTTCTATATATCTACATATATATCTATGTCTAAATTTATATATAGTACTAGGAGTTGTGTGCCACCAAGTCAGGTCTGACTCGCTGCAACCCTGTATAGGATTTTTGAGGCTGTAAATCTTTATTGGGGCAGAAAGTCTCATCTTTCTCCTACCGGGCAACTGGTAGATTTGAAGTGCTGGTCTTGAGATTTAGCAATCCAGTTTGTAATCCACTATGCTACCATGTTATGGCTGTATATGTCTATATGTCTATATGTGTGTCAATTTGAACTGCATGGTTGGTGGGTCAAGCTCACCAGACACTCCTCAGAAACCTTATATAAGGTCAGAACTGAATCAATAGCAATTACCAACAACACCAACAAAAGTCTCTATCAAGGAGTGCCATGGCTCCTTACAATAAGCCTGGAATGCAAAACACAAGATCTGCAGTTCAAGCCGGCCAGCTGTTCCATAGGAGGAAAGTGAGCCTTTCTGCTTTTGAAAAGATCCAAAAGCCTCGGAAACAATATCCAGGGTCACCATGGGTTGGAATCAACATGACAGCACTTAACAATAATGACAACAATCTCTAGCAATGCATCATTCATGTATTTCTGTTATTCTGTGTGCAAGACTGGTTACTCATTGGTAATTAAGATAAAAAGTAAATAGACATTTCACAGGACTTTTCTCTAGAGAGGTGAATGGCATGATTGACAGCATATAATTATTGTCCCTATAGAATATTAGATTATATCCAAAGAGTAAAAGTTAATGTGGTTTAATTAATACACATTTTTTATGAACTGTTTTATAAGTGGAGCATACACTCTCCAAAAAAAATACTATATATGCATTATGAAATAAAGGAGCGAGAAGGACTATGGTAAGTGTAGGTGGTGGTGGTGATTGAGTGCCGTGGAATTGGTTCCGACTCATAGCTACCCTGTATAGAGTTTCCCAGCCTGTAAATCTTAAAAGGCACAGACAACCTCACATTTTCCCCATGAAAGTGACTGGTGGACTTGAACTTCTGACTTTGCAGTTAACAGCACAACATGTAATTGACTACAGCACCTGAGCTTCTAAAAGTGAATGTTGTGCTATCTGTTTATTAGCTATCTGTTGTGCCAATAAAATTCTCTAAATTGGACATTATAGTGGTCATCATCCTTCTTTGGGACTTGAACCCGTAACACAACGATGCAGCTATCTTCTGCTATAATGATTCATAGGTTCAGAAACCCATGGAGCACTTCTACTCTATCCTGTAGGGCTGCTGTGAGTTGGAATGGACTCAATGGCAGTCAGTATAGTGTGGTTTGGAATGAGGTAAAAACGGCATTAGAATAGGCATTTCCATATTTCCCCTTCCACTGCTATGGAGTCCACTCTCACTGATAGTAACCCTGTAGGATAGAGTAGAACTGTTCCCTAGAGTCAGAGGTTGTAAAACTTTAAGGAAGAAAGTCTCATTTTTCTACCATGGAGAGTATGGTGGGTTTGAACTGTCCACGTTTTTGTTAGCAGTTGAGCAGTTGACCACTGTGCCACCAGGCCTTTCATATTTCCCTAGTGAATACCTATTGAAGACATGAGAAGAACAGGACTTCAAAGGACTAGTACAATATTGTAAATGAAGAAAACATTTTACAGGCAGCCTGCTTTAATATAAGAATCAAAATAGAGGCTGAGATAGAAAATAAAACTACAAAACACATTTATAATACTAGAAGATAAATTGGAGAGGAGAAGTTGAGAGATTTTAGAAACATATTTAAGAATAAGATAAATGGCCTATTTGGGATGACATCCTCAAAATGTCTATACGAACATACCTTTAACACAGCAATTTATGATTCCCATCCTGGAAAATGAAGTTGAGAACTTAAAGGATTAGTACACTCAGTGACAGTTAGAACTGAGGGCCTCATCACATAACCATGGCAACAGGGCATGATGGAATTTTAAAAGTAAACATACCCTGCACTTGATGG
>NW_006408951.1:0-5804 GCF_000296735.1 Chrysochloris asiatica
CTGCCATGTAGCTATCTCTCTATATGGACATTTTGTGCTCATCTGCCATGTAGCTACCTCTCTGTACATGCATATGTTGGACTGATCTGCCAAGTATGCAGCTTTCTGTATATGAACATATTGGACTTGTCTGCCATGTTGCTAGCTCTCAGTATATGGACAAGTTGGACACATCTGCCATGTAGCTAGTACTCTTTATATGGACACGTTGGACTACTCTGCCATGTAGTTAGCTCTCAGTACATGAACACTTTGGACTCATCTGCCATGTAGTTGGAACTCTGAAAATAGAAATGATGCACTACTCTGCCATGTAGCTAGCTCTCTGTATATAGACAAGATGGATTCATCTGACTTGTAGCTAGAATTCTGTATATGGAAATGTTGCACTACCCTGCCATGTAGCTAGCTGGACTCATCTCAAGTTGGATTCATCTGCCTTGTAGCTAGAACTATGTTTATGGAAATGTTGCATTACCCTGCCATGTAGCTAGCTTTCTCTATATGAACATTTTGGACTCTTCTGCCATGTACCTAGCTCTCTGTACATGGATATTTTGTACTGATCTGCCAAGTAGGTATCTTTCTGTATATGAACATATTGGATTTGTCTGCCATGTATTGAGCTCTCAGTATTTGAACACGTTGGACACATCTGCCATGTAGCTAGAACTCTGTTCATGGAATTTGTGCACTATTCTGCCATATAGCTAGCTCTCTGTATATACAAAGTTGGACTCATCTGCCTTGTTGTTAGAGATCTGTCTATGTAAATGTTGCACTTCCCTGCCATGTAGCTAGCTCTCTGTATATGGACATTTTTGTCTCATCTGACATGCAGTCAGCTCTCTGTGTACATGTTTGACTCATTTGCAAGGTAGCTAATACTCTTAATATGGACATCTTGGACTACTCTATCACCTAGCTATCTCTCATGGACTCTTGTGCCATGTAGCTTGAACTCTGTATATGGAAATGATGTACTAATCTGCCATGTAGCTATCTATCTATCCATGGATATTTTTGGACTGATCTGCCGTATAGGTAGCTCTCAGTATACTGACATGTTGGACCCATCTGCCATGTACCTATAACCCTATATATGTAAATGTTGCACTACTCTGTCATGTATCTAGCTATCTGTATATAGACAAGTTGGACTCATCCGCCTTGTAGCTAAAACTTTGTATATGGAATTGTTCCACTACCATGCCATGTAGGTAGCTCTCTGTATATGGACGTTATGGACTCGTCTGCCATGTAGCTCGCTGTCTGTACATGGATATGTTAGACTGATCTGTCAAGTAGGTAGCTCTCTGTATATGAGCAAATTGTATTTGTCTGCCACGTATATGGACATATTGGACTTATTAGCCAGGTAGCTAGTGCTCTTAATATGGACATGTTGGACTACTCTGCCATGTAGCTAGCTCTCAGAATATTAACACTTTGGACTCATCTGCCTTGTAGCTGGGATTCTGTATATGGAAATGTTGCACTACCCTGTCATGTAGCTATAACTCCCTATATGGACATTTTGGACTCGTCTACCATGTAGCTGGATCCCTGTACATGGCTCTGTTGGACTGATCTGTCAAGTAGGTAGCACACTGTAAATGAACTTATTGGACTTGTCTGCCATGTAGCTATCTCTCAGTATATGGACATGTTGGACTCATTAGCCAGGTAGCTAGTACTCTTTATAAGGACATGTTGGACTACTCTGCCATGTAGCTAGCTCTCAGTATAAGAACACTTTGGATTCATCTGCCATATAGCTTGAACTCTGTATATGGAAATGATGCACTACTCTAAAACGTAGCTAGCTCTCAGTACATGGACACGTTGGACACAACTGCCATGTAGCTAAACTTTGTATATGGAAATGTTGCACTACCCTGCCATGTAACTAGCTCTTTGTATATGGACATTTTTGTCTCATCTTACATGCAGTTAGCTCTCTGTGTATGTATACTTTGGACTGCTCAGCCATGTAGGTATCTCTCAGTATATAGACAAGTTGGACTCATCTACCTTGTAGCTAAAACTTTGTATATGGAATTGTTCCACTACCATGCCATGTAGGTAGCTCTCTGTATATGGACGTTATGGATTCATCTGCCATGTAGCTCGCTCTCTGTACATGGATATGTTAGACTGATCTGTCAAGTAGGTAGCTCTCTGTATATGAACAAATTGTATTTGTCTGCCATGTAGTTAGCTCTCAGTATATGGACATGTTGGAATCATTAGCCAGGTAGCTAGTACTCTTTATAAGGACATGTTGGACTACTCTGCCATGTAGCTAGCTCTCAGTGTAAGAACACTTTGGACTCATCTGCCATATAGCTTGAACTCTGTATATGGAAATGATGCACTACTCTAAAACGTAGCTAGCTCTCAGTACATGGACACGTTGGACACATCTAAACTTTGTATATGGAAATGTTGCACTACCCTGCCATGTAACTAGCTCTTTGTATATGGACATTTTTGTCTGATCTCACATGCAGTTAGCTCTCTGTGTATGTATACTTTGGACTGCTCAGCCATGTAGGTATCTCTCAGTATATAGACAAGTTGGACTCATCTGCCTTGTAGCTTGTATTCTTCTTAGGGATATGTTGGACTACTCTGCCATATAGCTAGCTCTCAGTATATGAATTCTTTGAAATCATCTGTCATGTAGCTTGAATTCTGTATATGGAAATGAGACCCAACTCTACCATCTAGCTAGCCCTCTGTATATGGACTTTTTGGACTCGTCTGACATGTAGCTAACTCTCTGTGCATTGATATTTTGTACTGATCTGCCAAGTTGGTACCTCTCTGAATATGAACTTATTGGACTTGTCTTCCAAGGAGCTAACTCTCAGTATATGGACATGTTGGACTCATCTACCATGTAGTTAGTACCCTGTATATGTACATGTTGCACTACTCTGCCATGTAGCTACCTCTCTGTATATAGACAAGTTGGACTCATCTGCCTTGTAACTAGATCTCTGTATATGGAAATGTTGCACTACCTTGTCATGTAGTTAGCTTTCTGTACATGGAAATTTTGGACTCGTCTGACATGTAGCTAGCTCTCTGTACATGGATATGTTGGACTGATCTGCCAAGTAAGTAGCTCCTGTATATGAACATATTGGACTTGTCTTCCATGTAGCTTGCTCTCAGTATATGGACATGTTGTACTCATCTACCATGTAGCTAGTACATTGTATTGGACATGTGGAACTACACTGCCATGTAACTACCTCTCAGTATATGGACATGTTGGAAACATCTGCCTTGTAGCTAGAACTCTGTATATGGAAATATTGAATACCCTGCCTTGGAGCGAGCTCTCTGTACATGGATATGTTGGACTGACCTGCATAGTAGGTAACATTCTGTATATGAACATATTGGAATTGTCTGCCATGTAGCTAGCTCTCAGTATATGGTCACATTGGCAACATCTGCCATAGAGCTAGAACAGTGTATACCAAAATGTTGCACTACTCTGCCATGTAGATAGCTGTCTGTATATACAAGTTGGATTCATCTGACTTGTAGCTAGAACTCTGTTTATGGAAACGTTGCACTACACTGCCATGTAGTTAACTCTCTTTATATGCACATATTGGACTTGTCTGCCATGTAGCTAGCTCTCAGTATATGGACATGTTGGACTCATCTGCTGTGTAGCTAGCACCCTGTAATGGACATGTTGCACTACTCTGCCATGTAGATAGCTGTCTGTATATACAAGTTGGACTCATCTGCCTTGTTGCTACAACTATGTATATGGAAAAGTTGCACTACCCTGCCATGTAGCTAGCTCTCTGTATATGGACATTTTGGACTCGTCTGACATGTAGCTAGTTCTCTGTATATGGATATATTGGACTGATTTGCCAAGTAGGAAGCCCTCTGTATATGGACATATTGGACTTGTCTGCCATGTATGTGGCTCTCAGTTTGTGCACATATTGGACTAATTAGCCAGGTAGTTAGTACTCTTAATATGGACTTGTTGGACTAACTCTGACATGTAGCAAGCTCTCAGTATATGAACATTTTGGACTCATCTGCCATGTAGCTTGAACTCTGTATATGGAAATGATGCATTACCCTGAGATGTAGCTAGCTCTCTGTATATTGACAAGTTGAACGACTCTGCCATGTAGCTAGTTATCTGTTAATAGTCAATTTGGACTCATCTGCCTTTTAGCTAGAACTCTGGATATGGAAATGTTGCACTACCCTGACATGCAGCTAGCTCTCTTTATACGGACATTTTGACTCGTCTGACTTGTAGCTAGCTCTCTGTACATGGATATGTTGGACTGATCTGTCATGTAGGTAGCTCTCAGTATATGGACACGTTGGACACATTGGCCATGTAGTTAGTACTCTTTATATGGACATGTTGGACAACTCTGCCATGTAGCTAGCTCAGAGAATATGATCACTTTGTTCTCATCTGCCATGTAGCTTGAACTCTGTATATTGAAATCATGCACTACTCTGCTATGTAGCTAACTCTCTGTATCTAGACAAGTTGGAGTCATCTGCCTTGTAGCTATAACTCTGTATACGGAAATGTTGCACTACTCTGCCATGTAGCTAGCTCACTGTATATGGATAAGTTAGACTCATCTGCCTTTTAGCTAGAACTCTATATATGGAAATGTTGCAATACCTTGCATTGTAACTAGCTCTCTGTATATGGACTTTTTGGGATCGTCTGACATGTAGCTCGCTCTCTGAACATGAATATGTTGGACTGATTTGCCAAGTAGGTAGCTGTTTGTATATGAACATATTGGACTTCTCTGCCATGTAGCTAGCTCTCCGTATATGGATTTGTGGGATGCATTAGGCAGGAAGCTAGTACTCTTAATATGGACTTCTTGGACTACTTTGCCATGTAGCAAGCTCTCAGTATATGAACACTTTGGACTTATCTGCCATGTAACTTGAACTCTGTATATGGAAATGATACACTACTCTGCCATGTATTTAGCTCTCTGTATATGGACATTTTGGACTCATCTGGCATGTAGCTAGCTCTTTGTCCATGGATATTTTGGACTGATCTGCCATGTAGGTAGCTCTCAGTGTATGGACATGTTGGATGCATAGACCATGTAGCTAGTACTATTTATATCGACATATTGGACTACTCTGCCATGTAGCTAGCTCTCAGTATATGAACAATTTGGACTTGTATGCCTTGAAGCTTGAACTCTTTGTACGGACATGTTGGACTACTCTGCCATATAGCTAGCTCTCTGTAAATTGACAGGTTGGACTCCTCTGCCATGTAGCTAGAATTCTGAATATGGAATTGATACACTACTCTGCCATGTAGCTAGCTCTCTGTATATAGACAAGTTGGAGTCATCTGCCTTGTAGCTCGAACTCTGTATATGGAAATGCTCCACTACCCTGCCATGCAGCTAGCTTTCTGTATATGGACATTTTGGACTCTTCTGCCATGTATCTAGCTCCCTGTACATGGATAAATTGAACTGTTCTGCCATGTTGGTAGCTCTCTGTATATAAATATATTGAACTTGTCTGCCATGTAGCTAGCTCTCAGTATATGGACACATTGGACACAATGTCTGCCATGTACCTAGAATCCTGTATATGGAAATGTTGCACTACTCTGCCATGTACCTATCTCTCTGAATATAGACAAGTTGGACTCATTTGCCTTGCAGCTAGAACTCTGTATATGGGAATGTTGCACTACCCTGCCATGTAGCTAACTCTCTGTATATGAACATTTTGGATTCGTCTGCCAT
>NW_006408951.1:5904-10124 GCF_000296735.1 Chrysochloris asiatica
GTAGCTAACTCTCTGTATATGAACATTTTGGATTCGTCTGCCATGTAGCTAGCTCTCTGCACATAGATATGTTGGACTGATTTGCCAAGTAGGTAGCTCTCTGTATATGAACATATTGGACTTGTCTGCCATGTAGATTGCTCTCAGTATGTGGATATTTTAGACTTGTCTGACATGTATCTAACTCTCTTTCCATGGATATTTTGGAATGATCTGCCATGTAGGTAGCTCTCTGTATAGGGACATGTTGCACACATCGGCCCTGTAGATAGTACTCTTTATATGGACATGTTCGACTACTCTGCTATGTAGCTAGCTCTCAGTATATGAACACATTTGACTTGTCTGCCATGAAGCTTGAACTCTGTATATGGATACGTTGGAGTAATCTGCCATGTAGCTAGCTCTCTGTTTATTGACAAGTTGTACTCATCTGCCATGTGGCTAGAACTCTGAATATGGAAATGTTGCACTACACTGCCATGTACCTAATTCTCTGTATATGGACAGTTGGACTCATCTGCCTTGTAGCTAGAACTCAGTATATGGAAATTTTGAACAACCCTGCCATGCAGCTAGCTCTCTGTAAATGGACATTTTGGACTTGTCTGACTTGTAGGTAGCTCTCTGCACATGGATATGTTGAAATGATCTGTCATGTAGGTAGCTCTCAGTATATGGACACATTGGGCACATCGACCATGTAGCTTATATAGTTCATATGGACATGCTGGACTACTCTGCCATGTAGCTAGCTCTCAGTATATGAACCATTTGGACTCATCTGCCATGTAGCTTGAAATCTGTTTATGGAAATGATGCTCTACTCTGTCATGTAGCTAGTTCTCTGCATATGTACATTTTGGAGTTGTCTGACATGTAGCTAACTCTCTATACATGGATAGGTTGGACTGATCTTCCAAGTAGGTAGCTCTCTGTATATAAACATATTGCACTTGTCTGACAAGTAGGTAGCTCTCAGTATATGGACATGTTGGACTCATCTGCCATGCAGTTAGTACCCTGTACATGGACATGTTGGACTCATCAGCCAGGTAGCTAGTACCCTGTATATGGACATGTTGGTCTACTCTGCCATGTAGCTTGCTCTCAGTATATGAACACTTTGGACTCATATGCCTTGTAATTAAATCTCTGTATATGGAAATGATGCACTATCCTGCCATGAAGTTTGGTCTCTATATATAGACATGTTGGGCTCATCTACTTGTAGCTAGAAATCTGTATATGGAAATGTTACACTACCCTGTCATGTAGCAAGCTCTCTGTATATAGACGTTTTGGGCTTGTCTGCCATATAGCTAGCTCTCTGAACATGGATATGTAGAACTGATCTGCCAAGTAGGTAGCTCTCTGTGTATGAACACATTGGAATTGTCTGGCATGTAGGTAGCTCTCAATATATGGGACACCTTGTACACATCTGCCATGTAGCTGGAAATCTGTATATGGAAATGTTGCACTATCCTGCCATGTAGCTAGCTCTATGTATATGGACATTTTGGACTCATCTGCCATGTAGCTAGCTCTCTGTACATGGATATGTTACACTGATCTGACAAGAAGGTAGCTCTCTGTATTTGAACATATTGGAATTGTCTGCCATGTAGCTAGCTCTCAATATATGGACATGTTGGACTCATCTGCCATGTAGCTAGTACCCTGTATATGAGCATGCCAGATTGCTCTGCCATGTAGCTAGCTCTCAGTGTATGGACACATTGGACACATCTGCTGTGTACCTAGAACTCTGTACATGGAAATGTTGTGCTACTCTGTCATGTAGCAAACTCTCTGTATATGGACATTTTGGACTCGTCTGCCATGTAGCTAGCTCTCTGTACATGGATATTTTGGACTGATCTGCTAAATAGGTAGCTCTCTGTATATGAACATATTGGACTTGTCTGTACTGTAGGTGGCTCTCAGTATATGGATATGTTAGACTCATCTGAATTGTAGCTAGTACCCTGTATATGGACATGTTGGACGACTCTGCCATGTAGCTAGCTCTCTATATATAGACTAGTTGGACTCATCTGCATTGTTCCTAGAACTCTGTATATGGAAATGTTGCACTACCCTGTCATGTAGCTAGCTCTCTGTATATGGACATTTTGGACTCGTCTGCCATATAGGTAGATCACTGTACATGGATGTGTGGAACTGATCTGACAAGTAAATAGCTCTCTGTATATGAACATATTGGACTTGTCTGCCCTGTAGGTGGTTCTCAGTATATGAACACGTTGTACACATCTGCCATGTAGCTAGAACTCTGAATATGGACATGTTGGACTACTCTGCCATGTAGCTAGCTCTCTAGACATAGACAAGTTGGACTCATCTGCCTTGTAACTTGAACTCTGTATATGGAAATGTTGCACTACCCTGCCATGTGGCTAGCTCTCTGTATATGGACATTTTTGACTCATCTGCCATGTAGCTAGCTCTCTGTACATGGATATGTAGGACTGATATGCCATGTAGGTAGTTCTCTGTATATAAACATATTGAACTTGTTTGCCATGTAGCTAGTCCTCCGTATATGGACACGATGGACACATCTGCCATGTTGCTAGAACTATGTATATGGTAATGTGACACTATCCTGAAATGTACTTAGATCTCTGTATATAGACAAGTTGGATTCATCTTCCTTGTAGCTAGAATTCTGTATATGGAAATGTTGCACTACCATGCCATGTAGCTAGCTCTCTGTATATGGACATTTTGGACTCCTCTGCCATGGTGCTAACTCTCTGTACATGGGTATGTTGGACTGATCTGCCAAGAAGGTAGCTCGATCTATATGAACATATTGGACTTGTCTGCCATATAGCTAGCTCTCAGTAATGGACACGATGGACACATCTGCCATGTAGCTAGAACTCTGTATATGGATCTGTTGCACTACTCTGCCATGTAGCTACCTCTCTTTATATAGACAAGATGGACTCAATTGCCTTGGACCTAGAACTCTGTATATGGAAATGTTGCACTACCCTGCCATGTATCTAGCTCTCTGTATATGGATATTTTGGATTCGTCTGCCAAGTAGCTAGCTCTCTGTACATGGATATATTTGACTGGTCTGTCATGTAAGTAGCGGTCTTTATATGACCATATTGGACTTGTCGACAATGTAGCTAGCTCTCAGTATATGGACACGTTAGACACATCTGCTATGTATGTAGAACACTATATATGGAAATGTTGCACTACACTGCCATGTAGCTAGCTCTCTGTGTTTAGACAAATTAGAATCATCTGCCTTGTAGCTAGAACTCTGTATATGGAAAGGTTGCACTACCCTGCCATTTAGCTAGCACTCTGTGTATGGGCATTTTGGATTCGTCTGTCATGTCCTAACTCTCTGTACATGGATATGTTGGATTGTTCTGCCAAGCAGGTAGTTCTCTGTTTATGAACATATCGGACTTATCTGCCATGTTGGTGCCTTTCAGTATATGACACGTTGGACACCTCTGCCACGTAGCTACTACCCTAAATATGGACATTTTGGACTTCTCTGCCATGTAGCTAGACCTAAGTATATGAACATGTTGAACACATCTGCCCTGTTGCTAGAACTCTGTATATGTAGGTGTTGCACTACTCTGCCATGTAACTAGCTTTCTGTATATAGACAAGTTGGACTCATCTGCTTTGTAACTAGAATTCTCTATATATGGAAATGTTGCACTACTTTGCCATGTAGCTAGCTCTCTGTATATAGACAAGTTGGACTCATCTTCCTTGTGCCTAGAACTCTGTATATGGAAAAGTTTCACTACCCTGCCATGTAGCTAGCTCTCTGTATATGGACACTTTGGGCTCATCTGACATATAGGAAGCTCTGTGTACATGGATATGTCGGATTGATCTGCCAAGTAGGTAGCTCTCTGTATATGGACATATTGTACTTCTCTGCCATGTAGCTAGCACTCAGTATATGGACATTTTGGACTCGTCTGCCATGTAGCTAACTCTGTGTATATGGACATTTTGGAGTGATTTGTCATGTATGTAGCCCTCTGTATATGAACATATTGGACTTGTCTGCCCTGTAGTTGGCTCTCAGTATATGGACACGTTGGACACATGTGCCATGTAGCTACTACCCTGAATATTGACATGTTGGACTACTCTGACATGTAGCTTGGCCTCAATATATGGACACCTTGTACACATCTGCC
>NW_006408951.1:10369-11651 GCF_000296735.1 Chrysochloris asiatica
CTGCCATGTAGCTAGCTCTCAGTATATGAACACCTTGTGCACATCTGCCATGGAGCTGCAACTCTGTATTTGGAAATGTTGTACTGATCTGCCAAGTAGGTAGCTCTCTGGCTATGAACATATTGGACGTGTCTGCCATGTAGCTTGCTCTCTGTATATGGGTATGTTACACTGATCTGCGAAGTAGGTATTTTTCTGTTTATGATCATATTGGACTTGTCTGCCATCTAGCTAGCTCTCAGTATATGGATATGTTGGACTCATTAGACAGGAAGCTAGTACCCTGTATATGGACATGTTGGACTAATCTGCCATGTTGCTAGTTATCAGTATATTTACATTTTGGACTGGTCTGTTGTGTACTTAGCTCTCTGTACATAGATATGTTGGACTGATGTGCCAAGTATATAGCTCTCTGGATATGAACATATTGGACGTGTCTGCCATGTAGCTAGTTCTCAGTATATAGACATGTTGGACTCATTAGACAGGAAGCTAGTACCCTGTATATGGCATGTTGGACTACTCTGACATGTAGCTAGCTCTCAGTATATGGACACACTGGACACATCTGCCATGTAGCTAGAACACTGTATATGGAAATGCTATACTACCTTTCCATGTACCTAGCTCTCTCTATATGGACATTTTGGACTTGTCTGCCTTGTAGCTAGCTGTCTGTACATGGATATGATGGACTGATCTACCAAGCAGATCACTCGCTGTATATGAACTTTTGGACTTGTCTGCCATGTAGCTATTTCTGAGTATATGGACATGTTGGACTCATGTGCCATGTAGCTAAAACATTGTATATGAACATGTTGGACTACTTTGCCATGTAGCTAGCTCTCAGTATATGAACCCTTTAGACTCATAGTCCATGTAGCTTGAATTCTGTATATCGAAATTATGCACTATTGTGCCATGTTGCTAGCTCTCATTTTATGGATATGTTGGACTCAGTAGCCAGGTAGCTACTAGTCTTTTTATAAATATGTTGGACTACTCTGCCATGTAACCAGCTCTCAGTATATAAACACTTTGGACTCATCTGCCATGTAGCTTGAACTTTGTATATGGAAATGATGCACTACTCTGCCATCTAGCTAGCTATCTGTATATGGACATTCTGGACTCGTCTTACATGGATCTCTGTGCACGAATATTTTGGATTGATCTGCCATGTAGGTAGCTCTCAGTATATGGACACGTTGGACACATCTGCCATGTAGCTAGAACTCTGTATATGGAAATGTTGTTCTACCCTGCCATGTAGCTA
>NW_006408951.1:11751-15784 GCF_000296735.1 Chrysochloris asiatica
CTCTCAGTATATGGACACGTTGGACACATCTGCCATGTAGCTAGAACTCTGTATATGGAAATGTTGTTCTACCCTGCCATGTAGCTAGCTCTTTGTATATGGACATTGTGGACTTGTCTGCCATATATCTAGCTCTCTGTACATGGATATGTTGGAATGATATGTCCAGTAGGTAGCTCTCTGTATGTGAACATATAGGACTTGTCTGCCATGTAGCTACCTCTTAGTGTATGGACATGTTGGACTCATCTGCCATGTAGCTAGTACCCTGTATTTGGACATGTTTGACTACTCTGCCAAGCAGCTAGCTCTCTGTATATGTGCATTTTAAACTCCTCTGCCATGTAGCTAGCACTCTGTACATGGATATGATGGACTGTTCTGTCTAGTAGGTAGTTCCCTTTCTACGAACATATTGGATTTGTCTGCCATGTAGCTAGCTCTCAGTATATAGACAAGTTGGACTCATCTGCCTTGTAGCTAGAACTCTGTATATTGATATGTTGTTCTACCCGGCCATGTAGCTAGCTCTCTGTATATGGACATTTTAGATTCATCTTCCTTGTAGCTAGAACTCTGTATATGGAAATGTTGCAGTACCCTGCCATGTAGCTAGCTCTCTGTATACGAACATATTGGACTTGTCTTCCATGTAGATAACTCTCAGTATATGAAGACGTTAGACACATCTACCTTGTAGCTAGAATCCTGTATATGGAAATGCTGAACTTCTCTGCCATGTAGCTAGCTCTCAATATATGAACACTTTCGAGTCATATGCCATGTAATTTGAACTCTGTATACGTAAATGATGAACTGCTCTGCCATGTAGCTAGCTCTCTGCATGTGGACATGTTGGAGTCGTCTGATATGGAGCTAGCTCTCTGTGCATGGATATTTTGGAGCGTTCTGCCAAGTAGTTAGCTTTCAATATATGGACACGTTGGTCACAACTGCCTTGTTACTTGAATTCTGTATATGGAAATGATGCACTACCATGCCATGTAGCTAGCTCTCAGTATATGGACATGTTGGACTCATCTGCCTTGTAGCTAGAACTCAGTATATGGAAATGTTACACTACACTGCCATGTAGATAGCTGTCTATATGTAGATATTTTAGACTCATCTTCCTTGTATCTTGATCTTTGCATATGGAAATATTGCTCTACCCTGCCATGTAGTGAGCTCTTTGTATATGGACATTTTGGACTCGTCTGACATGTAGCTAGCTCTCTGTACATGGTGATATTGAACTGATCTGCCAAATAGGTAGCTCTCTGTATATGAACATAATGGATTTGTCTGCAATGTAGCTCACTCTAAATATCTGGGAGCGTTGGACACATCTACTAAGTAGCTAGTACCCTGTTTATGGACATGTTGGACTGATCTGCCATCTAGGTAGCTCTCAGTATATGGATGGACACGTTGGTCACATTTGCCAGGTAGTTAGTACTCTGTATATGTTTATGTTGGAGTACTCTGCCATGTAGCTAGCTCTCAGTATATGAACACTTTGGACTCATCAGCAATGAAGCTACAACTCAGCATATGGAAATGTTGCACTACCCTGCCTTGTAGCTAGCTCTCTGTATATGGACATTTTGGAGTCGTCTGCCATGTAGATATCTGTCTGTACAAGGATATGTTGAACTGATCTGCCAAGTAGGTACCTCTCTGTATATGAATATTTTGGAATTGTTTGCCATGTAGCTTGGTCTCAGTATATGGACATGTTGGACTCATCTGCTATGTAGCTAGCTCTTTGTACACGGATATGTTGGATTGCTCTGCCATGTAGCTAGCTCTCACTATATGGACACGTTGGACACATCTGCCATGTAGCTAGGACTGATCTGCCATGTAGCTAGCTCTCAGTATATGGACACGTTGGACACATCTGCCATGTAGATAGCTCTAAGTATATGAGCATGTTGGACTTATTAAGCAGGTAGCTAATAATCTTTATATGAACAAGTTAGACTACTCTGCCACGTAACTTACTCTTAGTATATTAACACTTTGGACTGATCTGCCATGTAGATATCGCTCAATATATGGACATGTTAGACTCATCTGCTATGTAGCTAGTACATTTCATATGGACATGTTGGACTCATCTGCCTTGTGGGTAGAATTCTGTGTATGGAAATGTTTCACTACTCTGCCATGCAGCTAGCTTTCTGTATGTGGACATTTTATACTTGGCTGCCATGTAGGTACCTCTCCGTATATGGACATGTTGGCCCCATCTGCTATGTAGCTAATACTCCTTTTATGATCATGTTGGACTACACTTCCATGTAGCTAGCTCTAAGTATATCAACACTTGGGACTCATCTGCCATGTAGCTTGAACTCTATATACGGAAATTATGCACTACTCGGCCATCTACCTAGCTCTCTGTATATGGACATTTTGGACTCGTCTGTTATGTAGCTAGCTCTCTGTACATGGATATGTTGGATTGATCCTCCAAGTGTGTAGCTCTCTGTAAATCAACATATTGGACTTGTCTGGCATGTACCCAGCTCTCAGCATATGGAAACGTTGGACTCATTATCCAGGTAGCTAGTACTCTTTATATGGTCATGTTGGACTTTTCAGCCATGTGGCTAGCTCTCTGTATATGAACATGTTGGACTCGTCTGCCATATAGCTAGCTCTCTGTACATGGATATGTTGGACTGACCTGCCAAATGGTAGCTCTCTGTGTATGAACATATTAGAATTGTCTGTCATGTAGCTAGCTCTCAGTATATGATCACGTTGGACACATCTGCCATGTAGCAAGATCTCTGTATATGGAAATGTTGCACGAGTCTACCATGAAGGTACATCTCTGTATATAGACATGTTGGACTCATCTACCTTGTAGCTAGAACTCTGTATATGGAAATGTTGCACTACTCTGACATGTAGCTAGCTCACTGTATAGTTTTATTTTGGACTCGTCTGCCGTGTACTTAGCTCTCTGTACATGGATATGTTGGACTGATCTGCCATGTAAGTAGTTCTCTGTATATGGAAATGTTGCTCTATTCTGCCCTATAGCTAGCTCTCTGTATATTTACATTTTGGACTAGTCTCCCATGTAGCTAGCTCTCTGTACATGGATATATTGGACTGATCTGCAAAGTAGATAGCTCTCGGTGTATGAACATATTGGACTTGTCTGCCATGTAGCTATCTCTGAGTATATGGACATGTTGGACTCATTAGCCAGGTAGCTAGTACTCTTTATATGGACATGTTGGACTACTGTGCCATGTAGCTAACCCTCAGTATAATAACACATTGGACTCATCTGCCATGTTGGTTTAACTCTGTATATGGAAATGATGTACTAGTCTGCCATGTAGCTAGCTCTCTGTATATGCATATTTTCTACTCTTCTGACATATAGGTAGCTCTCTGTGCATGGATATTTTTGATTGATCTCCCCTGTAGGCATCTCTCGGTATATGGACACATTGCATAAATCTGCCATGTAGCTAGAACTCTGTATATGGAAATGTTGCACTACTCTGCCATCTAGCTAACTTACTGTATATAGACAGGTTGGACTCATATACCTTGTAGCTAGATCTCTGTATATGGAAATGTTGCACTACTCTGCCATGTAGCTAGCTCTCTGTACATGGATATGTTGGACTCATCTGCCAAGTAGGTAGCTCTCTGTATATGAACATATTGGCCTGGAATGCCATATATCAGCTCTCAGTATATGGACATGTTGGACTCATCTGCATTGTATCTACTGCCCTAAATATGGACATGTTGGACTACTCTGCCATGTAGCTAGCTCTCAGTATATGGACATGTTAGACTCATCTGCCATGTAGCTAGGACCCTGTATACGGACATGTAGGACTACTCTGGAATGGAGCTAGCTCTCAGTAAACAGATACTTTGGACACATCTGCTATGGAGCTAGAACTCTGTATATGTAAATGTTGCACTACCCTGCCATGTAGGTAATACCCTGTGTATGGACATGTTCGACTACTCTGCCATGTAGCTAGCTCTC
>NW_006408951.1:15884-51191 GCF_000296735.1 Chrysochloris asiatica
GTTCGACTACTCTGCCATGTAGCTAGCTCTCTGTACATGGATATGTTGGACTGATCTGCCAAGTAGGTAGCTCTCTGTATATGAACATATTGAACTTGTCTACCATGTACCTAGTTCTCAGTATATGGACATATTGGACTCGTCTGCCATGTAGCTAGTACCTTGTATATGTACATGTGGGATTACTCTGCCTTGTAGCTAGCACACAGTATATGGATACATTTTACACATCTGCCATGTAGCTAGAACTCTGTCTACGGAAATGTTGCACTACACTGACATTTAGCTAGCTCTCAGTATATGGACATGTTGGACTACTCTGACATGTAGCTAGCCCACTGTATATAGACAAGTTAGACTCATCTGCCTTGTATCTAAGACTCTGTATATGGAAATGTTGCACAACCCAGGCATGTAGTTACTTCTCTGTATATGGACAGTTTGGACTCGTCTACCATTTAGCTAGCTCACTGTGTAAGGTTATTTTGGACTTATCTGCCATGTAGGTAGCTCTCTGTATATGAACATATTGGATTTTCTGCCATGTTGCTAGCTCTCAGTATATGGACATGTTGGACACGTCTGCCATATAGCTAGAATTCTGTATATGGAAATGTTGCACTATCCTGTCATGTAGCTAGCTTTATGTATATGAACATATTGGACTTGTCAACAATGTAGTTATCTCTCAATATATGGACATGTTGGAATCCTCTGCCATGTAGCTAGTACCCTGTATATTGACATGTTGGACTACTATGCTATGTAGCTAGTTCTCTGTTTATAGAGAAGTAGGACTCATCTCCTTGTAGCTAGAACTCAGTATTTGGAAATGTTGCACTACCCAGGCTTGTAACTATCTCTCTAAATATGGGCATTTTGGACCCGTCTGCCATGTAGCTAGCTTTCTGTACATGGATATGTTGAACTGATCTGCGAATTAGGTAACTCTCTGTATATGAACATAATGGACTTGTCTGCCATGTAGTTAGATCTCAGTATGTGGACATGTTGGACTCATAAGCCAGGTAGCTAGTACTCTTTATAGTGTCATGTTGGAATACTCTGCCATGTAGCTAGTTCTCAGTATATAAACACTTCGGACTCATCTGCCATGTAACTTGAACACTCTATATGGAAATATTGCACTAACCTGCCATGTAGCTAACTCTCTGTATATGGACATTTTAGACTCATCTGCCATGTAGCTAGCTCTCTGTACATGGATATGTTGCAATGATCTGCCAAGTTGGTAGCTCTCTGCATATGAACATATTGGACTTGTCTGCCATGTACTTGCTCTCAGTATATGGGCATGTTGGACTCATTAGCCAGGTAGCTAATACTCTTTATATGGACATGTTGGACTTATCTTCCATGTAGTTACCTCTCAGTACATGGACACGTTGGAATCATCTGCCTAATAGCTAGAACTCTGTATATGGAAATGTTCCACTACCCTGCCAATTATATAGCTATCAGTATATGAACACTTTGGACTCATCTGCCATGTAGCTTGAACTCTGTATATGGAAATGATGAACTATTCTGCCATGTAGCTAGCTCTCTGTATATGGACATTTTGGATTCCTCAGACATGTTGCTTGCTCTCTCTGCATGGATATGTTGTATTGATCTGCCATGTAGGTTGCTCTCAGTATATGGACATGTTAGACTCATCTGCCTTGTAGCTAGTACCCTGTATATGGACATTTTGGACTACTCTGCCATGTAGCTAGCTCTCAGTATATGTACACGTTGAACACATCTGCCATATAGCTAGAACACTGTATTTATAAATGTTGCATTACTCTGCCATGTAGCTAGCTCTCTGTATGTAGACAAGTTGGACTCATCTGCCTTCTAGCTAGAACTCTGTATATGGAAATGTTTCACTACCCTGCCATGTAGCTAGCTCTCCGTACATGGGCATTTTGGACTCATCTGCCATGTAGCTAGCTCTCTGTACATGGATATGTTGGACTTATTTTCCAAGTAGGTAGCTCTCTATATATGAAAAGATTGGACTTGTTTGCCATGTAGCTAGCTCTCAGTATATGGACATGTTGGACTACATTGCCAAAAAGCTAGCTGTAAGTATATGAACACTTTGGACTCATCAGCCACGTAGCTTGTACCCTGTATATGGAAATGATGCACTACTCTGCCATGTAGCTAGCTCTTTGTTTATGGACATTTTGGACTCTTCTGACATGTAGCAAACACTCTGTGCATGGTAGTTTTGACTGATCTGCCATGTAGTTTGCTCTCAATATATGGACACCTTGGACACATCTGCAATGTAGCTAGAATTCTGTATATGGTAATGTTGCACTACTCTGCCATGTAGCTAGCTCTATGTATATGGACATTTTGGACTCATCTGTCATGTAGGTATCTCTCTGTACATGGATGTGTTGGACTGATTTGCCAAGTAGGTATCTCTCTGTGTATGATAACATTGAACTTGTCTTGCATGTAGGTAGCTCCCAGTATATGGACATTTTGGACACATCTGCAATGTAGCTAGCTCTCAGTATGTGGACATGTTGGACTCATCTGCCATGTAGCTAGTACCCTGTATGTGGACATGGTGGATTACTCTGCCATGTTGCTAGCTCTCAGTATATGAACACTTTGGACTCATCTGCCATGTAGCTTGGACTCTCTATATGGAAATGATGTACTACTCTGGCATGTAACTAGCCCTCTTTATATGGACATTGTCTACTCTTCTGCAATGTAGGTAGCTGTATGTACATGGATTTGTTGAACTGATCTGCCAAGTTGGTAGCTCTCTATATATTAACATAATGAAATTGTCTGCCACATAGCTAGCTCCCAGTATATGGACATGTTGGACACATCTGCAATGTATCTAGTTCTCAGTATATGGATATGTTGGACTCATATGACATGCAGCTAGTACCCTGTATATGGACATGTTGGACTTTACTGCGATGTAGTTTCCTCTCAGTACATGGACACGTTGGACACATCTGACATGTAGCTAGAACTCTGTATTTGGATATGTAGCAATACTCTGCCATGTAGCTAGCTCTTTCTATATAGACAAGTGGACTCATCTGCCTAGTAGCTGGAACTTTGTACATGGAATTGTTGCACTTTCCTGCCAAGTAGCTAGCTCTCAGTATATGAACACTTTGGACTCATATGCCAAGTAGCTTGAACTGTGTATATGGAAATGATGCTCTACTCTGCCATGTAGCTAGTTCTCTGTACATGGACATTTTGGACTCCTCAGACATGTTGCTTGCTCTCTGTTCATGGATATTTTGTACTGATCTGCCATGTAGGTTGCTCTCAGTATATGGACATGTAGGACACATCTGCCATGTAGCTATAACTCTGTTAATGGAAATGATGCACTACTCTGCCATGTAGCTAGTTTTCTGCCTATAGACAAGCTGTACTCATCTGCCTTATAGTTAGAACTCTGTATATGGAAATGATGCACCACTCTGCCATGTAGCTAGCTCTCTGTATATGGACATTTTGGACTCGTCTGCCATGTAGCTAGCTCACTATGCATGGATGTTTTGGCCTAATCAGCCATGTAGTTTGCTCTCAGTATATGGACACATTGGACACATCTGCCAAGTAGCTTGGACTCTGTATATGGAAATGATGCACTATTCTGCCATGTAACTAGCCTCTTTTTATGGACATTTTGGACTCATCTGCCATGTAGCTAGCTGTCTGTACATGGATATGTTGGACTGATCTGCCAAGTTGGTAGCTCTCTATATTTGACTATATTGAACTTGTCTGGCACATTGCTAGCTCCCAGTATATGGACATGTTGGACTGATCTGCCATGCAGCTACCTCTCAGTACATGGACACGTTAGACACATCTGCCAAGTAGCTAGATCTCTGTATATGGAAATGTTGCAATACTCTGCCATGTAGCTACATCTATGTATATGAACATATTCGACTTCTCTGCCCTGTAGCTATCTTTCAACATATGGACATATTGGACTCATCTGCCATGTAGCTAGTACCCTGTATATGGACATGTTGAACTACTCTGCCATGTAGCTAGCTCCCAGTATATGGACACTTTGGATTTATCTGCCATGGAGCTTGACATTTGTATATGGAAATAATGGACTACTCTTCCATTTAGCTAGCTCTCTGTATATGAAGATATTGGAATTGTCTGCCATGTAGATAGTACCCTGTATATGGATTGTTGTACTTCCCTGCTATGTAACTAGCTCTCAATATATGGACATGTTGCTAGAACTCTATATATGGAAATGTTGCACTACCTTGCCCTGTGGCTAGCTCTCTGTATATGGACATTTTGGACACATCTTCCATGTAGCTAGCTCTCTGTACATGGATACATTGGACTGATCTGCCATGTAGGTAGCTCTCTGTATATGAACATATTGGACTTGTCTGCCATGAAGCTAGCGTTCTGTATATGGACATGTTGTACACATCTGCCATGTAGCTAGTACCCTGTGTATGGACTTTTTGGACTACTCTGCCATGTAGCTCGCTCTCAGCATATGAACATGTTGGACACATCTGCCATGTAGCTAGAACTCTGTGTATGGAAATGTTGCACTACCCTTTCATGTAGCTAGCTCTCTGTATATGAACACTTTGGACTCATCTGCCGTTTAGTTTGAACTCTGTATATGGAAATGATGCACTACTCTGCCATGTAGCTAGCTCTTTGTATATGGACATTTTGGACTCGTCTGACTTGTAGCTAGCTCTGTGTACATGGATATTTTGGACTGATCTGCCATGTTGCTGACTCTCTGTATATGAACATATTGGACTTGTATGCCATGTAGCTAGAACTCTGTATATGGAAATGTTTCACTACTCTGCCATGTAGCTAGCTCTCTGTGTATGAACACATTGGACTTGACTGCCATGTAGCTAGCTAGCTCTCAGTATATGGATATGTTGGACTCATCTTCCAAGGAGCTAGAACTCTGTATATCAACATATTGGACTTGTCTGCCATGTAGCTACCTCTCAGTAAATGGACATATTGTACCATCTGCCATGTAGATAGTACCCAGTATATGGACATGTTGCCCTACTCTACCATGTAGCTAGCTCTCAGCATATGAACACTATGGACACATCTGCCTTTTAGTTTGAACTCTGTATATGGAAATGATGCACTACTCCGCCATGTAACAAACTATATATGGACACTTTAGACTTCTCTGACTTGTAGCTAGCTCTGTGTGCATCGATATTTGGGACTTATCTGCCATGTAGTTAGCTCTCTGTATCTGAACATATTGGACTTGTCTGCCATGTACCTAGAACTCTTTATATAGAAGTGTTTCACTACCCTGCCATGTAGCTAGCTCTCTGTGTATGAGCATATTGGACTTGTCTGCCATGTTGCTAGCTAGCTTTCAGTATATGGACATGTTGGGCTCATCTTCGATGGAGCTTGAATTCTGTGTATGGAAATGATGAACTATTCTGACATGTAGCTAGATCTCTGTATATGGACATTTTGGACTCGTCTGACATGTAAATAGCTCTCTGTGCATGGACATTTTAAACTGATCAGCCATGTAGCTAGCTCTCAGTATATGGACAGGTTGGACACATCTGCCATGTAGCTAGAACACTGTATATGGTAATATGGCATTACCGTGCCATGTAGCTAGCTCTCTGTATATGGACATTTTGGACTCGTCTGCCATTTAGCTACGTCTCTGTGCATCGATATGTTGGACTGATCTGCCAGGTAGGTAACTCTCTATATATGAACACATTGTTCTTGTCTGCCATGAAGCTAACTCTCAGTATATGGACATGTTGGACACAATTTCCATGTAGTTGTACCCTGTATATGGACTTTTTGGATTACTCTGCCATGTAGCTATCTCTCAGCATATGGAAACGTTGGAGACATCTGCCATATAGCTAGAACTGTGTATATGGAAATGTTGTACTACCCTGCCATGTATATAGCTATCTGTATATGAACATATTGGACTTGTCTGCCATGTAGCTAGCTCTCAGTATATGGATATGTTGGACTCATCTGCCCTGTAGCTAGTACCCTGTATATAGATATGTTGTACTACTCTGCAAAGCATCTAACTCTGTGTATATGAACACTTTGGACTCATCTGCCATGTAGTTTGAACTCTGTATATGGAAACGATGCACTACTCTGCCATGTAGCTAGCTCTCTGTATATGGACATTTTGGACTCGTCTGTCTGTGTGCATGGATATTTTGGACTGATATGCCATGTAACTAGCTCTCGTATATGCACATATTGGACTTGTATGCCATGTAGCTAGTACTCTGTACATGTAGCTAGTACTCTGTACATGTAGCTAGTACTCTTCCATGGAACTAGAACTCAGTATATAGAAATGATGAACTACTCTGCCATGTAGGTAGCTCTCTGTATGTGGGCATTTTGGACTCGTCTGACATGTAGCTAGCTCTCTGTCCATGGATATTTTAAACTGATCTGCCATGTACGTAGCTCTCAGTATATGTACAGGTTGGTCTTGTCTGCATTTTTCTTGCTGTCACCATATGGACACGTAGGACATATCTGCCATGTAGCTAGTACCCTGTATATGGACATGTTGGATTACTCTGACATGTAGCTAGCTCTCGCGATATGGACATGTTGGATATATCAGCCATGTAGCTTAAACGCTGTATTTGGAAATGTTGCACTAGTCTGCATGTAGGTAGCTCACTGCATATAGACAAGTTCGACTCTTCTGCCTTGTAACTAGAACTTTGTATATGGAAATGTTGCACTACCCTGCCATGTAATTAGCTCTGTGTATATGGACATTTTGGACTCGTCTGACATGCTGCTAGCTCTCTGTGCATGGATATTTTAAACTGATCTGCAATATAGGTAGCTCTCAGTATAAGGACAGGTTGGACACATCTGCCATGTAGCTAGCTCTCTGTACATGGATATGTTGGACTGATCTGTCAAGTAGGTAACTCTCTGTATATGAATATACTGGACTCGTCTGCCATGTAGCTAGCTCTCAGTATATGGATATGAGAGACTCATCTGCCATGAAGCTAGTACCCTGTATATGGACATGTTGGACTATTATGACATGTAGCTAGCTCTCTGTATATACACAAGTTGGATTCATCTGCCTTGTAGCTAGAACTCTGTGTATGGAAATGTTGCACTAGCCTTCTATGTAGCTAGCTCTCTGTATATGGACATTTTGGACTTGTCAGCCATGTAGCTAGATCTCTGTGTATGGAAATGTTGTACTACGCTGCCATGTAGCTAGCTCTATGTACATAGACAAGTTGGACTCATCTACATTGTAGCTAGAATTCTGAATATAGAAATGTAGGTAGCTCTCAGTATATGGACATTTTGGACTTGACAGCCAGGTAGCTTGACCTCTGTATATGGAAATGATGCACTACTCTGCCATGTAGCTAGATCTCTTTTTATGGAAATTTTGAACACGTCTGCCTTGTAGCTAGCTTTCTGCATGGATATTTTGGACTGATCTGCCATGTAGGTAGAGCTCAGAATATGGATATGTTGGACATATCTGCCATGTAACTAGAACTCTGTATATCAAAATGTTGCACTACACTGCCATGTAGCTAGCTTTCTGTACATGGATATTTTGGACTGATCTGCCAAGAAGGCAGTTGTCTGTATATGAACATATTGGACCTGATTGCCATGTAGCTAGTTCTCTGTACATGGATAGGATAGACTGATCTGCCAAGTAGGTAGATGTTTGTATATGAACATATTGGGCATGTCTGACATGTAGCTAGCTCTCTGTATATGGACATTTTGGACACATCTGCATTTAGATAGAACTCTGTACATGGAAATGTTATACTACTCTGCCATGTAGCTAGCTCTCTGTATATGGTCATTTTGGACTCTTCTGCCATGTAGCTAACTCTCTGTACATTGATATACTGTACTAATATGCCATGTAAGTAGCTCTCTGTATATGAACATATTGGACTTGCCTGCAATGTAGTTAGCTCTCAGTATAAGGACTAGTTGGACTCATCTGCCATGTTGCTAGTACCCTGTATATGAACATGTTGGACTACTCTGCCATGCAGTTAGCTCTCAGTATATGGACAAGTTGGACTCGTCTGCCTTTTACCTAAAACTCTGTATATGGAAATGAAGCACTACCCTGCCATGTAACTAGATCTCAGTATATGAACATGTTGGACTCATTAGACAGGTAGGTATTGCTCTTTATATGGACACATTGGACACATCTGCTATGTAGCTAGCTCTCAGTACATGAACACTTTGGACTCATCTGTCATGTAGCTTGATCTCTGTATATGTAAATGATGTAATACTCTCTGTATATGGATGTGTTGTACTGATCTGCCATGTAACTAGCTCTATCTACACGGATATGTTGGACTGATCTGCAAAGTAGGTAGCTCTCTGTGTACGAACATATTGGACTTGTCTGCCATGTAGCTAACTCTCAGTATATGGACATGTTGGACTCATCTGCCATGTAGCTAGTTCCTTGCATATGGACATGTTGCACTAGACTGCCATGTAGCTAGCTCTCTGTATATAGACAAGTTGGACTCATCTTTCTTGTAGCTAGAACTTTGTATAGGAAAACGTTGCACTACCCTGCCATGTAGGTAGATCATAGTATATGGACACATTGTAGACATCTGCCATGTTGTTAGAACTCTGTATATGGAAACGTTGCACTACACTGACAAGTAGCTAGCTCTCTGTATATAGACAAGTTCAATTCATCTGCCTTGTAGCTAGAACTCTGTGCATGGATATTTTTTACTGATCTGTCATGTAGCTAGCTCTCAGTATATGGACACGTTGGACATGTAGCTGGAACTCTGTATATGGAAATGATGCACTACTCTGCCATGTAGCTAGATCTCTTTTTATGAAAATTTTGAAGAATTCTGACTTGTAGCTAGCTCTCTGCATGGATATTTTGGACTGATCTGCCATGTAGATAGCTCTCATTATATGGACATGTTGGACTCATCTGCCATGTAACTAGTACCCTGTATAAGGAAATGTTGGACTACTTTTCCATGTAGCTACCTTTCTGTATATGGACATTTTGGACTTGTCTACCATGTAGTTAGCACTATTTATATAGCCACATTGGACTCGTCTGACATTTAGCTAGCTCTCAGTATATGGATATGTTGGACTACTCTGCATGTAGCTAGCTGTTAGTACATGGACACGGTACACACATCTGCCATGGAACTAGAACTCTGCATATGGAAATGTTGCAGTACTCTGCCATGTAGCTAGCTCTCTGTATATAGACAAGTTAGACTCACCTGCCTTGTAGTTAGAACTCTGTATATGAAAATGTTGTCCTACCCTGCCATGTAATTAGCTCTCTATATTTAGATATGTTGGAATTATCTGACATGTAGCTAGCTCTCTGTATATAGACAAGTTAGACTCACCTGCCTTGTAGTTAGAACTCTGTATATGAAAATGTTGTCCTACCCTGCCATGTAATTAGCTCTCTATATTTAGACAAGTTGGACTCATCTGCCTTGTAGCTACAACTCTGTATATGGAAACGTTGCACTACCCTGCCATGTAGCTAGCTCTCTATATATACACAATGTGGACTCATGTGCCTTTTAGCTAGAATTCTGTATATGGAAATGTTGCACTACATTGCCATGTGACTAGCTCTCTGCATATGAACATATTGGACTTGTCTGACATGTCGCTAGCTCTCAGTATATGGACATGTTGGACTCATTAGCCAGGTAGCTAGTACTCTTTATATGGACATGTTGGACTACACTGCCATGTAGCTACGTATCAGTATATGAACACTGTGAACTCATCTGCCATGTCACTTGAACTCTATATATTGAAATGATGCACTATTCTGCCATGAAGTGAGCTCTCTGTATATGGACATTTTGGACTAGTCTGACACGTAGCTAGCTCTCTGTGCATGGATATGTTGGACTGATCTTCCATGTAGGTAGCTCCCTGAATATGAACACGTGGGACACATCTGTCATGTAGCTAGAACTCTGTATATGGAAATGTTTCACTATCCTGCCATGTAGCTATCTCACTGTATATATACATTTTGGACTTGTCTGCCATGTAGCTAGCTCTCTGTACTTGGATAAGTTGGACTGATCTGCAAAGTAGGTAGCTCTCTGTATATGAACATATTGGAATTATCTGCCAAGTAGCTAGCTCTCAGTATATGAACATGTTGGAATTGTCTGCCATGTAGCTTGAACTCTGTATATGGTAATGATGCACTATTCTACCATGTAGTGAGCTCTCTGTACATGGATATGTTGGACTGATCTGCCACGTAGGTAGCTCTCAGTATATGGACACGTTGGAAACATCTAGAACCCTGTATATGGAAATGTTGTACTATCCTGCCATGTGGCTAGCTCTTTGTATATGGGGATTTTGGACTCGTCAGACATATAGCTAGCTCTCTGTACATTGACATGTTGAACTGATCTGCCAAGTAGGTAGCTCTCTGTATATGAACACGTTGGACTTGTCGGACATATAGCTAGCTCTTAGTATATGGAAATGTTGCACTTCTCTGCCATGTAGCTAGGTGTCTGTATATAGACAAGTTGGACTTGCTTGCCATGTAGCTAGCTCTCGGTATATGGACATATTGGACTCATTAGCCAGGTAGCTAGAACTCTTTGTATGGAAAGTTTGTACTACTCTGCCATGTAGCTGGCTTTCAGTATATGGACACTTTGGACACATCTGCCAATTAGCTACAAAGCTGTATATGGAAATTTTGCACTACTCTACTATGAAGCGAGCTCTTCTTATATAGACAAGTTAGAATCATCTGCCTTATAGCTAGAACTCTGTGTATGGAAATGTTGCACTACCCTTCCATGTAGCTATCTCTCTGTATATGGACATTTTGGACTTGTCAGCCATGAAGCTAGCTCTTTGAACATGAATATGTTGGACTGATCTGCCATGAAGTTATCTCTCTGTATATGAACATATTGTAATTGTCTGCCATGTAGCTAGAACTCTGTATATGGAACTGTTGCACTACCTTGCCATGTAGCTAGCTCTCTGTACATAGACAAGTTGGACTCATCTACTTGTAGCTAGAATTCTGTATATGGAAATGATGCACAACCCTGCCATGTATTTAGCTCTCTGTATATCAACACTTTGGGCTTGTCTGCCTTGTAGCTCACTCTCTGTATATGGATATGTTGGACTGATCTGCCAAGTAGGTAGCTATCTTTATATGAACATATTGGAATTGTCTGCCATATAGCTAGCTCTTAGTATATGGAAATGTTGCATTACTCTTCCATGTAGCTAGTTCTCTGTATATAGAAAAATTGGACTCATCTGCCTTGTAACTAGAACTCTGTATATGGAAATGTTGTAGTACCCTGCCATGTAGCATATTCTCTGTATAAGGATATTATGGACTTGTCTGCCATGTAGCTAGCTCTCTGCACATGGATATGTTGGATTTATCTGCCAAGTATGTAGCCCTCTGTATATAAACCTATTGGACTTGTCTGCCATGTAGCTAGCTCTCAGTATATGCACATATTGGACTTATTAGCCAGGTAGCTAGTACTCTTAATATGGACAACTCTGCCATGCACCTAGCTCTCAGTATTTGAACACTTTGGACTCATCTGTCATGTAGCTTAAACTCTGCATATGGAAATGATGCACTACTGTGCTATGTAACTAGATCTCTGTATATGGACATTTTGACTCGTCTGCCATGTTGCTAGCTCTCTGTTCAAGGATACATTGGACTGATCTGTCAAGTAGGTAGCTCTCTGTATATGAACATATTGAACTTGTCTGACATGTAGCTAGCTACCAGTATATGGACATGTTGGACACTTCTGCAATGTAGCTAGCTCTCAGTATATGAACATGTTGGACTCATCTGCTATGAAGCTAGTACCCTGTACATGGACATGTTGGACTGATTTGCCATGTAGCGATCTCTCAGTACATGGACACGTTGAACACATCTGCCATGTAGCTAGAACACTCTATATGATAATGTTGCATTGCTCTGACATGTAGCTAGCTCACTGTATATGAAAATTTGGATTCATCTGTCATGTAACTAGCTCTCTGTACATGGATATGACGGACTGATCTGCCCAGTAGTTAGGTCTCTGTATATGAACATATTGGACTTGTTTTCCATGTAGCTAACTCTCGGTATATGGACATGTTGGACTCATTAGTCAGGTAGCTAGACCTCTTTATATGGAAAGTTTGTACTACTCTGCCATGTAGCTAGCTCTCAGTATATGGACACTTTGGACACATCTGCCAATTAGCTACAAAGCTGTATATGGAAATGTTGCACTACACTACCATGAAGCTAGCTCTCCTCATATAGACAAGTTAGAATCATCTGTCTTGTAGCTAGAACTCTGTATATGGAAATGTTGCACTGCTCTGCCATGTAGGTAGATCTTAATATATGGACACGTTTGAGACATCTGCCACATTGTTAGAACTCTGTATATTGAAATGTTACACTATACTGACAAGTAGCTAGCTCTCTGTATATAGACAAGTTCGATTCATATGCCTTGTAGCTAGAACTCTGTGCATGGATATTTTTTACTGATCTGTCATGTAGCTAGCTCTCAGTATATGGACACTTTGGACATGTAGCTAGAACTCTGTATATGGAAATGATGCACTACTGTGCCATGTAGCTAGATCTCTTTTTATTGAAAATTTGAAGACATCTGCCTTGTAGCTAGCTCTCTGCATGGATATTTTGGACTGATCTAACATGTAGCTAGCTCTCGTTATATGGACATGTTGGACTCATCTGCCATGTAACTAGTACTCTGTATAAGAACATGTTGGACTACTCTGCTATGTAGCTACCTTTCTGTATATGGACATTTTGGACTCGTTTGCCATTTAGCTAGCACTATTTATATGGCCATTTTGGACTTGTCTGACATGTAGCTAGCTCTCTGTGTTTGAATATTTTGGACACATCTGCCATGTAGCTAGCTCTCTGTATATGAACATATTGGACTTATCTGCCATGTAGCTAGCTCTCAGTACATGAACATGTTGGACTACTCTTCCATGTAGCTAGCTCTTAGTACATGGACATGGTGGACACATCTGCCATGGAACTAGAACTCTGCATGTGGAAATGTTGCTATACTCTGCCATGTAGCTAGATCTCTGTATATGAACATGTTGGACTCATCAGACAGGTAGCTAGTACTCTTTATATGAACACATTGGACACCTCTGCCATGTAGCTAGCATTCAGTACATGAACAGTTTGGACTCATCTATCATGTAGCTTGAACTCTGTATATGTAAATGATGTAATACTCTGTCATGTAGCTAGATCTCTGTATATGGATATTTTTTACTCATTTGCCATGTAGCTAGCTCTCAGTTTATGGACACGTTGGACTCATCTGCCATGTAGTTAGAACTCTGTACATGGAAATGTTGCACTACCCTGCCATGTGGCTAGCTCTCTGTATATGAATATATTGGTCTTGTCTGCCATGTAGATAGCTCTCAGTATATGGACTTGTTGAAATCATTAATCAGGTAGCTAATACTCTTTATATGGACATGTGGGAATACACTGCCATGTAGCAAGCTCTCAGTATATGAACACTTTGGACTTATCTGCAATGTAGCTTTAACTCTGAAAATGAAAATGATGCACTCTTCTGCCATGTAGCTAGCTCTCTGTATATGGACATTTTTACTTGTCTGCCATGTAGCTAGCTCTCTGTGCATGGATATGTTGGACTGAACTGCCATGTAGGTAGCTCTCAGCGTATGGACACGTTGGACACATCTGCCATGTAGCTAGAACTCTGCATATGGAAATATTGCACTAATCTGCCATGTATCTAGCTCTCTGTATATAAACAAGTTAGACTCACCTGCCTTGTAGTTAGAAGTCTGTATATGGATATGTTGCACTACCCTGCCATGTAGCTAGCTTTCTGTATATGGACATTTTGGACTCAGATTCCATGTAGCTACCTCTCTGTACATTGATATGTTGGACTGAGCTGCCAAGTAGGTACCTCTGTGTGTATGAACATATTGGACTTGTCTGCTATGTAGGTCGCTCTCCGTTTATGGAACCGTTGGACACATATGCCATGTTAGTAGCACTTTTTATATGGACATGTTAGATTACACTGCCATATAGCTAGCTCTCAGTATATGAACACTTTACTCATCTTCCATGTTGTTTGAACTTGAAATATAGAAATGATACACTACTCTGCCACATAGCTAGCTCTCTGTATATGGACATTTTGGACTCATCTGATATGTAGCTAGCTCTCTGTGCATCAATATTTTGGACTGATCTGACATGCTGGTAGCTCTAAGTACATGAACATGTTGTACACATCTGTTATATAGCTATAACTCTGTATATGGAAATGTGGCACTAACCTGCCATGTAGGTAGCTCTCTGTATATGGACATTTTGGACTCGTCTGCCATGTAGCTAGCTCTCTGTAAATGGATATTTTGGACAGATCTGCCAAGTAGCTAGCTCTTTGTGTATAAACATATTGGACTTGTATGCCATGTAGCTAGGTCTCAGAATACGGACATGTTGGAGTCATCTGCCATGAAGCTAGTGCCCTGTATATGGACATGTTGGACTACTCTGCCATGCAGTTAGTTCTCAGCATATGGACAAGTTGAACTTGTCTGCCTTTTAGCTAAAACTCTGTATATGGAAATGATGCACTACCCTGCCATGTAGCCAGCTCTCTCTATTTTGACATTTGGATCTTCTGCCATGTAGCTAGCTCTCTGTAAATGGATGTGTTGGATTCATCTGCAATGTAACTAGCTCTATCTACATGGATATGTTGGACGGATATGCCAAGTAGATAGCTCTCTGCATACGAACATATTGGACTTGTCTGCCTTGTAGCTAACTCTCAGTATATGGACATGTTGGACTCATCTGCAATATAGTTGGTTCCCTGTATATGGACATGTTGCACTAGTCTGCAATGTAGCTAGCTCTCTGTATATAGACAAATTAGACTCATCATCCTTGTATCTAGAACTTTGTATATGGAAACGTTGCACTACTCTGCCATGTAGCTAGCTCTCTGTGTATAGACATTTTTGACTCAGCTACCATGTAGCTAGTTCTGTGTACATTGATATGTTGGAATGATCTGCCAATTAGCAAGTTCTCTGTATATAAATATATTAGATTTGTCAGCAATGTAGGTAGCTCTCAGTATATAGACAAGATGGACTCATGTACTTAGTATATTGAACTCTGCATATGGAAATGTTGCACTACTATAGCTACCTCTCAGCATAGGGACATGATGGACTCATCTTTCATGAAGCTATTACCCTTTATTTAGACATGTTGTAATACTCTGCCATGTAGCTAGCTCTCAGCATATGGACACGTTGTACTAGCCATGTAGCTAGAACTCTGTGTATGGAAATGTTGCACTACCCTGTCATGTAGCAAGCTCTCTGTATATGGCCTTTTTGGACTCATATGCCCTTAAGTTTGAACTCTGTATATGGAAATGATGCACTACTCTGCCATGTAGCTAGCTCTCTGTATACGAACATTTTGGGCTCGTCTGACATGTAGCTATCTCTCTGTGCATGGATATTTAGAACTGATCTGCATGTAGGTAGCTCTCAGTATATGGACACATTGGACACATCTGCCTTGTAGCTAAAACCTGTATATTGAAATGTTACACTACCGTGTCATGTAGTTAAATCTCTGTATATGCACATTTTGAACTTGTCTGCCATGTAGTTGCTCCTGTACATGGATATGTTGGTCTGATCTGCCAAGTAGGTAGCTCTTTGTATATGAAAATATTGGAATTATCTGCATTGTAGCTAGCTCTCAATATATGGACATGTTATACACATCTGCCATGTAGTTAGAACTCTGTATGGAAACATTGCACTTACCTGCCATGTATCTAGCTATCTGTATATGGACATTTTGGACTCATCTGCCATGTAGCTAGCTCTCTGTACATGGATATGTTGGACTGATCTGCCAAGTAGGTAGCTCTTTGTATATGAACATATTGGACTTGTCTGTCAAGTAGCTAGGTCTAAGTATATGGACACGTTGGACATATCTGCCATGTAGGTAGAACTCTGTATATGGAAATGTTGCAATATTCTCTCATGTAGCTAGCTCTCTGTATATAGACAAGTTGGACTTTTCTGCCTTGTAGCTTGATGTCTGCATATGGACTTGTTGCACTACCCTGCCACAAAGTGAGGTCTCTGTATATAGACAAGTTGGACTCATCTGCCTTGTAGCTAGAACTCCCTACATGGATATGATGGACTGATCTGCCAGGTAGGTAGCTCTCTGTATATGAACATATTGGACTTGTCTTCCATGTATCTTACTGTCAGTATATGGACACTTTGGACTCATTAGCTAGGTAGCCAGTACTCTTTATGTGGACATGTTGGACTACTCTGCCATGTAGTTAGCTCTCTGTATATGGAAATTTTGGACTGATCTGCCATGTAGCAAGCTCTCAGTATATGGACACATTGTGCAAAACTGCCATGTAGCTTGAACTCTATCTATATATATGGAAATGTTGCACTACCCTGTCACTTAGCTAACTCTCTGTATATGAACATATTGGACTTGTGTGCCATGCAGCTAGCTCTCAGTATTTGGACATGTTGTACTCATCTGCCATGTAGCTAGTATCCTGTATATGGACACGTTGCACCACCCTGCCATGTAGCTACCTCTCTGTATATGGACATTTTGGAGTTGTCTGACATTTAGATAGCTCTCTGTACATGGATATGTTGTACTGATCTGCCATGTAGGTAGCTCTCAGTGTATGGATAAGTTGGACACATCTCCCAGGTAGTTCGAACTCTCTATATGGAAATGTTGCACTACCTTGCCATGCAGGTATCTCTCATTATATGTACATGTTGGACCAATTAGCCAGGTAGCTAGTACACTTTATATGGACATGTTGGAATACTCTGCCATGTAGCTAGATCTCAGTATAAGGACACGTAGAACACATGCGCCATGTAGCTAGAACTCTGTATGTGAAAATGTTGCACTTACTTGCCATGTAGTTAGCTCTCAGTATATGTAAATATTGGACTCATTACCCAGGTAGCTAGAATTCTTTATATGGACATGTTGGACTACTCTGCCATGTAGCTAGCTCTCAGTATATGAACACTTTGGACTCATCTGCCATATAGCTTGAACTCTTTCTATGGAAACGATGCACTACTCTGCCATGTAGCTAGCTCTCTGGTAATGGACATTTTGGACTTGTCTGCCACGTTACTAGCTCTCAATAAATGGACAGGTTGTATTCATCTGAAATGTAGCTAGTACCCTGTATATGGGCAAGTTTGAGAGCTCTGTCATATAGCCAGCTCTCAGTATATGGACACGTTGGACACATCTTTCATGTAGCTAGAACTCTGTATTTGGAAATGTTGCACTACCCTGTCATGTAGCTAGCTCTCTTTATATGTACATATTGGAATTGCTGGCATGTAGCTAGCTCTCACTGTATGTACATGTTGGACTCATTAGCCAGGTAGCTACTACTCTTTTTGTGGACATGTTGGTATACTCTGCCAGGTAACTAGCTCTTTGTATATGAACACTTTGGACTCATCTGCCATATAGCTTGAACTCTTTCTATGGAAATGATGCACTACTCTGCATTGCAGCTTGCTTTCTGTATATGGATATTTTGGACTCATCTGCCATGTAGCTACAACTCTGTATATGTAAATGTTGCAGTACCCTGCCATGTAGTTAGTTCTCTGTATATGGACATTTTTTAACTCGTCTGACATAAGGCTAGCTCTCTGTACATGGATATGTTGGACTGATCTGCCAAGTAGGTAGCTCTCTGGATATGAACTATTGGACTTGTCTGCCATGTACCTATCTCTCAGTATATGGACATGTTGCACAACTCTGCCATGTAGCTAGCTCTCTGTATATAGACAAGTTGGACTCATTTGCCTTGTAACTAGTAGTCTGTATATGGAAATGTTGTACTACTCTGCCATGTAGCTAGCTCTCTGTATATAGACAAGTTGGACTCATCTGCCTTGTAGCTAGAACTGTGTATATGGAAATGTTGCACTACAACGCCATGTAGGTAGCTCACTGTATATGGACATGTTGGACTTGTCTGCCATGTAGCTAGCTTTCAGTATATGGATATGTTGGACTCATCTGCCAAGTAGCTAGTACCCTGTATATGGACATGTTGCACTACTCTGCCATGTAGCTAGGTCTCTGTATATAGACAAGTTGGACTCATCTACCTTGTACCTAGAACTCGGTATATGGAAATCAGGAACTACTCTGTCATGAAGCTAGCTCTCTGTATATGGACATTTTGAACTCATCTGACATGTAGGTAGTTCGCTGTGCATCAATATTTTGGACTTATCTGCCATTTAGGTACCTCTCAGTGTATGGACACCTTGGACATATCTGCCATGTAGCTAGAACTCTGTATATTGACATGTTGGACACATCTGCCATATAGCTAGAACTCTGTATATAGAAATGTTGTACTACTTTGACATGTAGGTAGCTCTCAGTATATGGTCATGTTGGACTCATTAGCCAGATAGCTAGTACTTTTTATAGGGACATGTTGGACTACACTGCCATGTACCTAGCTGTCTGTATGTAGACCAGTTGGACTCATTTGCCTTGTAGCTAGAACTCTGTATATGGAAATGCTGCAATACCCTGCCATGTAGCTATCTTCGTGTATATATATATATATATACACATTTTTGACTCATCTTCCATGTAGCTAGCTCTCTGTACATGGATATGTTGTACAGATCTGCCAAGTATTTAGCTCTCTGTATATGAACATATTGGACTTATCAGCCATGTAGCTAACTCTCAGTATATGGACACGTTGGACACATCTGCCATACAGCTTGAACCCTGTATATGGAAATGAGGAACTCGTCTGCCATGTAGCTAGCTCTCTGCACATGGATATGTTCGACAGATCTGCCATGTAGGTAGCTCTCAGTACATGAATACATTGGACACATCTGCCTTGTAGTTAGAACTCTATATGGACATGTTAGAGTGCTCTGCCATTTAGCTAGTTCTCAGCATATGAACACTGTGGACTCTTTGTATATGGACATTTTGGATTCGTCTGCCATATAGATAGCTCTCAGTATATGGACAAGTTGGACTCATCTACAATGTAGCTAGTACACTGTATATGGACATGTTCGACTACTCTTCCATGTAGGTAGCTTTCAGTATATGGATACGTTGGACACATCTGCCATGTAGCTAGAACTCTGCATATGGAAATGATGCACTACCCTGCCATGTAGCTAGCTCTATATATATGGATATATTTCACTTGTCTGCCATGTAGCTTCCTCTCAGTATGTGGACCTGTTGGACTCATTAGCCAGGTAAATAGTACTCTTTATATGGACATGTTGTACTGCTCTGCCACATACTAGCTCTCAGTATATAGACATGTTGGACTCATCTGACATGTAGCTAGAACTCTGTATATGGAAATGATGCACTATTCTGCCATGTAGCTAGCTCATTGTATATGGACATTTTGGACTCTTCTGATATGTACCTAACTCTCTGTGCATGGATATGTTGGACTGGTCTGCCATGTAAGTAGTTCTCTGTATATGGACATGTTGGACACATCTAGCTTGGAACTTGAACTCTGTATATGGAAATGTTGCTGTACCCTGCCATGTTTCTATCACCCTATATATATACATTTTGGGCTACTGTGCCATGTAGCTAACTCTCTGTACGCGGATATGTTGATCTAATCTGCCAAGTATTTAGCTCTCTGTACATAAACATATTGGATTTTTCTGCCATGTAAGTAGCTCTCAGTATATGGACACGTTGGACATATCTGCCATGTAGCTTGAAGTCTGTATATGGAAAGGATTAACTACTCTCTCCTAAAGCTATCTCAGGTGTATGAACACATTGGATCGTCTACCATGTAGCTTGAGATCTGTATATAGAAATGATGCACTACTCTGCCATGCAGCTAGCTCTCTAAACATGGGAATGATGGACTGATCTGTCAAGTAGGTAACTCTCTGTATATGAACATATTGAACTTGTCTGCCATGTAGCTAGCTCTCAGATTATGGACATGTTGGACATATCTGCCATGTAGCTAGAACTCTATATATGGAAATGATGCATTATCCTGCCATGTAGCTAGCTCTCTGAGTATAGACAAGTTGGACTCATTTGCCTTGTAAAAAGAACTCTGTATATGGAAATGTTTCACTACCCTACCATGTAGCTAGCTCTCTGTATATAGACAAGATGGACTCATCTGCCTTGTAGCTAGTACCCTGTATATGTACATGTACAACTACCCTGCCATGTGGCTAGCTCTCTGTATATGGACATTTTGGACTCATCTTCCTTGAGGCTAGCTCTCTGTACATGGATATGTTTGACTGATCTGCCAAGTAGGTAGCTCACTGTATATGAACTATTGGACTTGTCTGTCATGTAGCTAGCTCTCAGTATATGGAAATGATGGACTCATCTGCAATGTAGCTAGTACCCTGTATATGGACATGTTGTACTACTCTGCCGTGTAGCTAGCTCTCTGTATATGGACATTTTGGCCTCATCTGCCATGTAGCTAAATCTCTGTACATGGATATATTGGACTGACCTGCCAAGTAGGTAGCTTTCTGTATATGAACATATTGGATTTGTCTGCCTTGTAGCTTGTTTTCAGTATATGGACACGTTGGACTCATTAGCCAAGTAGCTAGTACTCTTTATATGGACATGTTGGACTAATCTGCTATGTAGCTTGCTCTCTGAATATGGACATTTTGGAATCATCTGCCATGTAGCTAGCTCTCAGTATATGGACAAATTGGACACATTTACCATGTAGCTAGAACTCTGTATATGGACATGTGGCACTACTCTGCCATGTAGCTACCTCTTTGTATATTGTGAAGCTAGACTGATATACCTTGTAGCTAGAACTCTGTATATGGAAACGTTACACTACTCTGCAATGTAGCTAGCTCTCTGTTTATGAACGTTTTGATCTCGTCTGACATGTAGGTACTTCATTGTACATCAATATTTTGGACTGATCTCCCATGTAGGTAGCTCTCAGTACATGGACACCTTATACATATCAGTAATGTAGCTAGAACTCGATATATGGAAATGTTACACGACCCTGCCATGTAGCTAGCTCTCTGTACATGGATATGTTGGACTGACCTGCCAAGTATGTAGCTCTCTGTATATGAACATATTGGATTTGTCTACCTTGTAGCTTGTTCTCAATATATGGACATGTTGGAAACATCTGCCATGTAGCTAGAACTTTGTATATGGAAATGTTGCACTACCCTGCCATGTAGCTTGCTCTCTGTATATGGACATTTTGGAATCATCTGCCATGTAGCTAGCTCTCAGTATATGGACACATTGGACACATCTGCCATGTAGGTAGAACTCTGTATATGGAAATGTTACACTACTTTGACATGTAGGTAGCTCTCAGTGTATGTTCATGTTTGACTCATTAGCTAGTTAGCTAGTACTCTTAATAGGGACATGTTGGATTACTCTGCCATGTAGCTAGCTCTCAGTAAATGGACACGTTGGATACATCTGCCATGAAGCTAGAACTTTGTATATGGAAATGTTGCCCTAACTTGCCATGTAGGTAGCTATCAGTATATGTACATTTTGAACTTGTCTGCCATTTAGCTTGAACTCTGTATATGGAAAAGATGCACTACTCTGCAATTTAGCTAGTTTTCTGTATATGCACATATTGGACTTGTCTGTCATGTAGTCAGCTCTCTGTGCATGGATATTTTGGACTGCTCTGCCATGTAGGTAGCTCTCAGTATATGGACATGTTAGACACATCCACCATGTAGCTAGAATACTGTATATAGACATGTTGGACTATTCTGCTATGTAGCTAGCTCTATGTATATAGACAAGTTGTGCTCATTTGCCTTGTAGCTAGAATTCTGTATACAGAAATGTTGTAGTACCCTGCCATGTAGCTATCTCTCTGTACATGGTTATTTTACTGATCTGCCATATTCGTAGCTCTCAGTATATGGACACGTTGGACACATCTGCCATATAGTTACAACTCTGATTATCAAAATGTTGCCCTACCCTGGCATGTAGCTAGCTATCTGTACATAGACAAGTTGGACTCATCTGTCTTGTAGCTTGAACTCTGTATATGGAAATGTTGCACTACCCTGCCATGTAGCTAGCTCTCTGCATAAGGACATTTTGGAATCTTCTGCCATATAGCTAGCTCTCTTTACATGGATATGTTGGACTAATCTGCCAAGCAGGTAGCCCTCAGAATATGCACATATTGGAATTGTCTACCATGAAGCTAGCTCTCAGTATATGGGCATGTTGGACTCATTAACAAGATATCTAGTACTCATTATATGGACGTGTTGGAGTACTCTGCCATGTAGCTAGCTCTCTGTACATGGATATGTTGGACTGATAATCCAAGTAGGTAGCTCTCCGTATATAAATATATTGGACTTGTCTGCCATGTAGCTAGCTCTCAGTATATGGACATGTTGGACTCCTTAACATGGTAGCTGGTACCCTGTATATGGACATGTTGGACTACTCTGCCATGTAGCTAGCTCTCAGTATATTGAAACGTTGGACACATCTGCTATGTAACTAGAACTCTGTATATGGAAATGTTGCACTACTCTGCCATGTAGCTAGCTCTCTGTATATAGACAAGTTTGACTCATCTGCCTTTTAGCTAGAAGTCTGTATATGGAAATGTTGCACTACCCTGCCATGTAGCTAGCTCTCTGTATATGGACATTTTGGACTTGTCTGCAATGTATCTAGTTCTCTGTACATGGATATGTTGGACTGATCTGCAAAGTAGGTAGCTCTCTGTATATGAACATATTGGACTTGTCTGCCATGTAGTTAGCTCTCAGTATATGGACATGTTGGACACATCTGCCATGTAGCTAGAACTCTATATATGTAAATGTTGCACTACCCTGATATGTAGTTAGCTCTCTGCATATAGACAAGTTGCAGTCATCTGCTTGTAGCTGAAACTCTGTATATGGAAATATTGCATTACCCTGCCATGTAGCTAGCTTTGTTTATATGGACATTTTGGACTTGATTGCCACATAGCTACCTCTGTGTACATGGATATGTTGGACTGATCAGCCAACTAGGTAGCTCTCTGTATATGCACATATTGGACTTATCTGCCATATAGCTAGTACTCAGTGAATGGACACGTTGGACACATCTGCCATGTAGCTAGAACTCTGTATATAGATGTGTTGCACTACTCTGCCATGTAGCTAGCTCTCTGAATATGGACATTTTGGACTCGTCTGCCATGTAGCTAATTCTCAGTATATGGACATTTTGGACTCATTTACCATGTTGCTAGTGCCCTAATTATGGACATGTTGGACAACTCTGCCATGTAGATAGCTCTCAGTATATGGAGAAGTTGGACTCATCTGCCTTGTAGCTAGAACTCTGTATATGGAAATGTTGCACTGCCCTGCCATGAAGCTAGTTCTCTGTATATAGACAGGTTCTACTCATTTGTCTTGTAGCTAGCCTTCTGTATATAGACATGTTGGACTACTCTTACATGTAGGTAGCTCTCAGTATATGGACAAAATGACTCATCAGTCTTGTAGCTTGAACTCTGTATATGAAAATGGTGCACTACCCTGCCATGTAGCTAGCTTGCTGTATATAGACAAGTTGGACGCATCTGCCTTGTAGCTAGAACGCTGTATATGCAAATGTTGCCCTACTTTGCCATGTAACTAGCTCTCTTTACATGGATATTTTGGACAAGTCTGCCATGTAGCCAGCTCTTTTTACATGGATATGTTGGACTGATCTGCCAAGTAAGTAACACTCTGTGTATAAACATATTGGAATTGTCTGCTATGTAGCTAGCCCTCTGTACATGGAAATTTGGGCTGATCTGCCCTGTTGGTAGCTTTCAGTATATGGACACGTTGGACACATCTGCCATGTAGCTAGAACTCTGTTTATGGAAATGTTGAACTGCTCTGCCATGTAGTTAGCTCTCTGTTTATAGACAAGTTGGACTCATCTGCCTTGAAGCTAGAACACTGCATATGGAAATGTTGTACTACCTTGCCATGTAGCTAGCTCTCTGTATATGGACATTTTGGACTCATCTGCCATGTAGCTAGCTCTGTGTACATGGATATGTTTCATTGATCTGCAAAGTAGGTAACATTCTGTATATGAACATATTTACTTGACTGCCATGTAGCTAGCTCTCAGTATATGGGTATGTTGGACTCATCTACTATGTAGATAGTACCCTATATATATACATGTAATATTCTTTCATGTAGCTATATCTCAGTATATGGATATGTTGGACATATCTGTCATGTAGTTAGAACTCTGTTTAAGGAAAAGTTGCATTACCCTACCATGTAGCTAGCTCTCTTTATATGAACATATTGGACTTGTCTGCCATGTAGCTAGCTCTTAGTATATGGATATGTTGGACTCATCTGCCATGTAGCTGATACCCTGTATATGGACATGTTGGACTACTCTGCCATGTAGCTAGTTCTCAGTATATGGACACGTTGGACACATCTGCCATGCAGCTGGAACTATGTATATGGAAATGTTGAACTACCCTGTCAAGTTGGTAGCTCTTTGTTTATGAACATATTGTATTTGTTGGCCATCTAGCTAGCTCTCTGTAAATCGACATTTTGGAATCACCTGCAATGTAGATAGCACTCTGCACATGGATATGTAGCACTGATCTGGCAAGTAGGTAGCTCTCTGTATATGAACATGTGGGACTTGTCTGTCATGTAGCTACCTCTCAGTATATGAACATGTTGGACTCATTAGCCTGGATGCTAGTACCCTGTATGTGAACATGTTGAACTACTCATCCATGTAGTTAGCTCTCAGAATATGAACAATTTGAATCAATCTGCCATGCAGCTAGCTCTATGTACATGGATATGTTACACTGATCTGCGTAGTAGATAACTCTCTGTATATGAATATACTGGAATTTTCTGTTATGTAGCTAGCTCTCAATTATGTACATGTTGGACTCATCGGTCATGTAACTAGTACCCTGTATATGGACATATTGGACTGCTCTTCCATATAGCTAGCTCTCAGTGTATGGACACGTTGGACACATCTGCCATGTACCTAGAACTCTGTGTATGGAAATGTTGCACTACTCTGAATTGTGGCAGGCTCTCTGTATATAGACAAGTTGGATTCATCTGCTTTGTACCTAGAACTCTGTATATGGAAATGTTTCACTACCCTGCCTGTGGCTAGCTTTCTGTATATGGACATTTTGGACTCGTCTGCATATAGCTAGCTCTCTATATATGGATATGTTGGATTGATCTACCAAGTAGGTAGCTCTCTGTATATGAACATAATGGGCTTGTATGCCATGCTCCTAGCTCTCATTATATGGACATGTTGAACTCCTCTGCGATGTAGTTAGTACCCTAAATATGGACATGTTGTATTACTCTGCAATGTAGCTAACTCTCATTATATGGACCCGTTGGACACATCTGCCATGTAGTTAGAACTCTATATATGGAAATGCTGCACTACTCTGCCATGAAGCTAGCTCTCTGTATATAGACAAGTTGGATTAACCTGCCTTGTAGATAGAACTCTGTATATAGAAATGTTGCACTACCCTGCCATGTAGGTATCTCTCTCTATATGGACATTTTGGACTTGTCTGCCTTGTAGCTAGCTCTCTGTACATGGATATTTTGGACTGATCTGCCATGTAGGTAGCTCTCAGTATATGGACACGTTGGATACATCTGCCATGTAGGTAGAACTCTGTATATGGAAATGTTACACTACCCTGCCATGTAGCTATCTCCCTTTATATGGAGATTTTGGACTTGTCTGCCATTTACCTTGCTCTCTGTACATGGATATTTTGGACTGATCTGCCAAGTAGGTAGCTATCTATTTATTAATATAATGGGCTTTACTGCCTTGTAGCTAGCTTTCTCTGTACATTGACATGTTGGACTCATCTGCCATGTAGCTAGTTCCCTGTATATGGACATGTTGGACTACTTTGCCATGCAGGTTACTTTCAGTATATGGACATGTTGCACTATCCTGCCATGTAGCTAGCTCTCTACATCTGCCGTGTGCCTAGAATCCTGTATATGGAAATGTTGCTCTACTCTGTCATGTATTTAGCTCTCTGTATATAGACAAGTTGGACTCATCTGGCTTGTACCTAGAACTCTGTATATGGAAATGTTGCACTACTCTGGCATGTAGCTAGCTCTTTGTATGTGGACATTTTGGAATCGTCTGCCATGTAGCTAGTTCTCTTTACATGGGTATGATGGACTGATCTGTCAAGTAGCTAGCTCTCTGTATATGAACATATTGGATTTGTCTGCCATGTAGCTAACTCTCAGTATATGGACACGTTGAACACGTCTGCCATGCAGCTAGAACTCTGTATATGGAAATGTTGTACTACCCTACCATGTATTTAGCTCTCTGTATATAGATAAGTTGCAGTCATCTTACTTGTAGCTAGACCGCTGTGTATGGAAATGTTGCACTACCCTGGCATGTAGCTATCTCTTTGTATATGGACATTTTGGAATCGTCTGCCATGTAGCATGCTCTCTTTACATGGGTATGATGGACTGATCTGTCAAGTAGGTAGCTCTCTGTATATGAACATATTGGATTTGTCTGCCATGTAGCTAACTCTCAGTATATGGACACGTTGAACACGTCTGCCATGTAGCTAGAACTCTGTATATGGAAATGTACTACCCTACCATGTAGTCAGCTCTCTGTATATAGATAAGTTGCAGTCATCTTCCTTGTAGCTAGACCTCTGTATATGTAAATGTTGCATTACCCTGCCATGTAGCTAGACATTTTGGACTCATCTGACATGTAGCTAGATCTCTGTACATGGATATATTGGACTGATATGCCAAGGAGGTAGCTCTCTTTATATGAACATATTGGACTTGTCTGCCCTGTAGGTGGCTCTCATTATGTGGACACGTTGGACACATATGCCATGTAGCTAACACCCTGAATATGGACATGTTGGATTACTCTGCCATTTAGTTAACTCATGGTATATGGAAATGTTGGACACATTTTCCATATAGCTAGAAATCTGTATATGGAAATGTTGCACTACTCTGCCATGTAGCTAACTCTCTGTTTATAGACAAACTGGACTCATCTGTCTTGTAGCTAGAACTCTGTATATGGAAATGCTGCACTACTCTGCCTTGTGGCAAACTCTTTGTATATGGACATTTTGGAATCATCTGGCAAGTAGCTAGCTCTCTGTACATTGATATGTTACATTGACCTGCCAAGTAGGTAGCTCTCTGTATATGCACATGTTCAACTCATTGGCTATTTAGCTTGTACCCTGTATATGGAAAGATGTTCTGCTCTGATATGTAGCTAGCTCTCTGTTTATGGACACGTTGGACACATCTGCCATGTACCTAGAATTCTGTATATGGATATGTTTCACTACCCTGTCATGCAGCTAGCTCTCTCTATATGGACATTTTGAACTCATCTTCCATATAGCTAGCTGTCTGTACATGCATATGTTGGACTGATCTGCCAAGTAGATAGCTCTCTGTATATGAACATATTTAACATATCTGCCATGTAGCTGGCTCTCAGTATATGGACACGTTGGACACATCTGCCATGTAGCTAGAACTCTATATATGTAAATGTTGCACTAACCCGCTATATAGCTATCTCTCTGTATATGGACATTTAGTACTCGTCTGCCATGTAGCTAGAACTCTGTATATGGAAATGTTTCACTACACTGCCATATCGCTAGCTCTCTTTATATAGACAAGTTGTCCTTATCTGCCTTGTAGCTAGAACTCTGTTTTTGGAAATGTTGCACTACCCTGCCATGTAACTAGCTCTCCGTATATGGACATTTTGAACTCGTCTGCCATGTAGCTAGCTCTCTGTATATGGACATTTTAGACTCATCTGCCATGTAGCTAAACATCTGTATATGGAAATGCTGCACTACTCTTCCATGTAGCTAGCTCTCTGTATATATACAAGTTTGATTAATATTCCCTGAAGATAGAAATCTGTATATAGAAATGTTGCACTACCCTGCCATGTAGCTAGCTCTCTGTATATGGATATCTTGGACTCGTCTGCCTTGTAGCTAGAACTCTATATATGGAAATGTTTCCCTACCCTGCCATGTAGCTAGCTTTCTGTACATGGATATGTTATACTGATCTGCCAAGTAGGTTACTCACTGTATATGAACATATTGGACTTGTTTGCCATGTAGCTATCTCTCAGTATATGGACATGATTGACTCATCGGCTATGTAGCTAGTACCCTATATATGGAATGATGGACTGCTCTGCCATGTAGCTAGCTATCAGTTTATGGACACGTTGGACACATCTGCCATGTACCTAGAACTCTGTTTATGGAAATAATGCACTTCCCTGCCATGTAGCTAGCTCTCTGTATATGGCAGGAACCATGATGGCTCTGATCACAAATACATTGCAACAACACAGAGCAGTGGGAGACCCTATGCATGAAAAAAGCCCACTGGATTGCAAAGCAGCAATGGGTGCCTCATTGATTTGGCAAAGCCTCACAGGGAATTTCGTGTGGGGGACCTTGCTTGCTTTTATAGTTTCTTTTTTAATTCTTTCATTCTAATAAGAATCAATATTATAAGTAATCAGTACCATACTTATTATTCTAATTTTTTAAATATACATATTTTTTTATTTTTATAGCTTAATAATCAGACATTTTAAAGCAGTTAAAACACTGCCAGTATCAAGTTCAGAACATAATCTAGCACCTGTTTTATTTAAAAATAGAAAGGGAGGAGATGGTGGAGGCCATGCAGAGGACCCTAAACATGAAGGACTCATTGTTAAGTAAGGCCACAATGGGTCCCCCTTTGTGGCATGGGGACCCCAGGAGAGATCTCATGTGGGGACTCTGCTGTCTCTGTCTCTTTGCTTTAATCAGCTTATTTTTAATTTTCTGTATTTTATAATAAAATTTTCAGTAGAATCTTAGTAAGAAATATATTAGAGATTTAAAACTTGCACATTCACACCATATTCAATCATGCATAGTCCTAAAGAATGCTTCTCACACTAACAATAAGTTTCACCACTAGGAAAAACCAGCTAAAGGTTTTGCCAGATCAAGTTTAAGATTACATTCAACATTCTGTGTAATTTTGGTCAGGAGCATTAAGGCCTTTAGAAAATTAGCAAAAATGCAATTGAGGGCTAAGGGAATAGTATTAGATCATAAGCAGAAATTCAACTAGATGTTTTGTATGGAGAAGTTTTTGGTATAAGGAAGTTGTTCTGTTTCTTCTTGGCTGCAAAATTTTTTATGCTTCTTGTTTTCTTGTTTAATCAATCATGAGAAACAATTGTGTTGTCAGTTACCATAGCAAATAATGTCTAGGTACATGCTGTAATTAATGAATCTATAGAAAATAATAGGTGAGGGTAAAAAATAGGAGTTGAAACTTGGAGTTGTGTTTTAAGGTTAACGTGACATTTTTAGAGCAATGAGATTTGCTTACAGAAATCAGATATTCTCTAACTATGTAATGGGGTACAAGGAAGATTTTTATATTCTTGATGTTCTATATTGAAATGACTAATATGTATGATTTAGACCACTACTTTGAAAAGAATCATTAATAGATTGATGGTAAAGAGTAGTATAAAAGCTGTTTGAAAATTTGAAATAAACGGAGAAGATTCACCATATAACAAGATCCATCGATTCTATGAGCTTCATTATTCGCAGACGTCATACCTCCTTCTAGGACCCCCAAATAAGAGTGTCGGAGCTGGCATCCGACAAATTCACCACCCTGCCATGAAGCTAGATCTCTGTATATGTACATTTTGGACTCATCTGTCATGAATCTAGTTCTCTGTACATGGATATGTTGGACTGATCTGCAAAGTAGGTAGCTCTCTGTATATGAACATATTGGACTTGTCTGCCATGTAGTTAGCTCTCAGTAAATGGACATGTTGGACACATCTGCCATGTAGCTAGAACTCTATATATGTAAATGTTGCACTACCCTGCTATGTAGTTAGCTCTCTGCATATAGACAAGTTGCAGTCATCTGCTTGTAGCTGAAACTCTGTATATGGAAATATTGCATTACACTGCCATGTAGCTAGATTTGTTTATATGGACATTTTGGACACGATTGCCATATAGCTACCTCTGTGTACATGGATATGTTGGACTGATCAGCCAACTAGGTAGCTCTCTGTATATGCACACATTGGACTTATCTGCCATATAGCTAGTACTCAGTGAATGGACACGTTGGACACATCTGCCATGTAGCTAGAACTCTGTATATAGATGTGTTGCACTACTCTGCCATGTAGCTAGCTCTCTGTATATAGACAAGGTGGACTCATCTGCCTTGTAGCTAGAACTCTGTATATGGAAATGTTGCACTACACTGCCATGTAGGTAGCTCTCTGTATATGGACATTTTGGACTCATCTGCCATGTACCTAGAACTCTGAATATGAAATTGTTGCACTACATTCCATGTAGCTAGCTTCCTGTGTATGAACATATTGGATTTGTTTGTCAGGAAGCTAGCTCTCAGTATATGGACATGTTGGATTCATCTGCCATGTAGCTAGTACCCTGTATATGGACATGTTTCCCTACTCTGCCTTGTAGCTAGCTCTCAGTATATGAACATGTTGCACTACTCTGCCATGTATCTTGAACTCTGTATATGGAAATGATTAACTACTCTGCCATGTAAGTATCTCTCTGTATATAACCACGTTGGACTCATCTCTCTTGTAGCTAGTACCCTGTATATGGACATGTTGGTCCACTCTGCCAAGTAGCTTGCTCTTTCTATATGGACATTTTGGACACATCTGCCATGTAGCTAGAACTCTGTATATGGAAATGTTGCACTACCATGCCATGTAGCTAGTTCTCTGCAAATAGACAAGTTGGACTCATCTACCTTGTAGCTAGATCTCTGGACTGATCTGCCAAGTAGTTAGCTCTCTGTATATGAATATATTGGATTTGTCTGCCATATGGGTGAGTAGAAGTACATGGACCAATTGGACACATCTGCCATGTAGCTAGAACACTGTATATGGAAACATTGCACTAAACTGCCATGTAGCTAGCTCTCTGTATATAAACAAGTTGAACTCATTTGCATTGTAGGTAGAACTCTGTATATGGAAATGTTGTACTATACTGCCATGTAGTTAGCTCTCTGTATATGGACATTTTGTACCTGTGTTCCATGTAGCTAGCTCTCTGTACATGGATATGTTACACTAATCTGCCAAGTAGGTAGCTTTCTGTATATGAACATATTGGACATGCATGCCACGTAGCTAGCTCTTATTAAATGAATATCTATGACACATATGCATATAGCTGGAACTCAGTATATGGAAATGTTGCACTACTCTGCCATGTAGCTAGCTCTCTGTATATGGACTTTTGGGAATCGTCTGCCATGTAGCTAGCTCTCTGTACATGGATATGTTGGACTGATCAGCCAAGTAGGTAGGTCTCTGTATATGAATATATTGGACTTGTCTGCCATGTAGGTGGCTCTCAGTATATGGACACGTTGGACACATCTGTCATGTAGCTAGAACTCTCTATATGGAAATGTTGCACTTCTTTGCCATGTAGCTAGCTCTCTTTACATAGACAAGTTGGACTCGACTGCCATTTAGCTAGCTCTCTGTATATGTATGTGCTGGACTGATCTATCAAGTAGCTAACTCTCTGTATATGAACATATTGGATTTGTCTGCAATGAAACTAGCACTCAGTATATGGATACGTTGGACACATCTGCCATGTAGCTAGAACTCAGCATATGGAAATGTTGCATTACACTGCCATGTAGCTAGCTCTATATATGGACAAGTTGGGCTCATCTGCCTTGTAGCTAGAACTCTGTTTATGGATTGTTGCACTACCCTGCCATGTAGCTAGCTCTCTATATATGGACATTTTGGACTCGTGCGCCATGTAGCTAGCTCTCTGTACGTGGGTATGTTACACTGATCTGAAAAGTAGGTAGCTCTCTGTATATTAACATTTTGGACGTGTCTGCCATGTGGCCAGTTCTACATTTATTGACATGTGGTACTCATATGCCATGTAGTTAGTACACTGTATGTAAATATTTTGGACTGCTATGCCATGGTGCTGGCTCTCAGTGTATGGACACATTTGACACATCTGCCATGTACAAAGAACTCTGTATATGGAAGGGTTGCACTACCCTGCCATGTAGTTAGCTCTCTGTATATACAGCAGTTGCAGTCATCTTCCTTGTAGTTGCAACTCTGTATATGGAAATGTTGCATCACACTGCCATGTAGCTAGCTCTCTGTATATAGTCATTTTGGACTTGTCTGATATGTAGGAAGTTCTCTGTAAATGGATATGCTGGAGAGATCTGTCAAGTAGGTAACCCTCTGGATGTGAACATATTGGACTTATCTGGCCTAAAGCTAGCTCTCAGTATACAGACACGTTGGACACATCTGCCATATAACTAGAACTTTATATATGCAAATGTTTCACTACCCTGCCATGTAGCTAGCTCTCTGTATATGGATATTTTGGAATCATCTGCCATGTAGCTAGCTCTCTGTACAAGGATATGTTGGACTGATCTTCCAAGTAATAAGCTCTCTGTATATGAACTTATTGGACTTGTCTGCCATATGGGTGACTAGAAGTATATGGACCAATTGGGCACATCTGCCATGTAGCTGGAACTCTGTATATGGAAATATTGCACTACACTGCCATGTAGCTAGCTCTCTGTATATAGACAAGTTGGAATCATCTGCCTTGTAGGTAGAATTCTGTATATGGAAATGTTGTACTACCCTGCCATGTAGATAGCTCTCTGTATATGGACATTTTGGACCTGTGTGCCATGTAGCTAGCTCTCTGTACATGGATATGTTACACTAATCTGCCAAGTAGGTAGCTCTCGCTATATGAACATATTTTACATGTCTTCCATGTAGCTAGCTCTCATTAAATGAATACCATTGACACATCTGCCATGTAGCTGGAATTCAGTATATGGAAATGTTGCTCTACCCTGCCATGTAGCTAGCTCTCTGTATATAGACAAGTTGGACTCATCTGCCTTATATCTATTACACTGTGTATGGAAATATAGCACTACCCTGCCATGTGGATAGCTCTCTGTATCACGACATTTTGGACTCGTCTGATATGTAGCTAGCTCTCTGTACATGGATATGTTGGATTGATCTGTCAAGTAGGTAGCTCTCTGTATATGAACATATTGGATTTGTCTGCCCTGTAGGAGGCTCTCAGTATATGGACAATTTGGACACATCTGCCATGTAGCTACTACCCTGAATATGGACATTTTGGACTACTCTGCCATGTAGCTAGCTCTCAGTATATGGACATTTTGGAATCGTCTGCCATGTAGCTATCTCTCTGTACATGGATATGATGGATTGATCTGCTAATTAGGTAGCTCTCTATATATGAACATATTGGACTTGTCTGCCATATGGGTGATTAGAAGTATATGGACCACTTGGACACATCTGCCATGTAGCTAGACCTCTGTATATGGATATGTTGCACTACACTGTCATGTAGCTAGCTCTCTGTATATGGACATTTTGGACTTGTCTGATATTTAGCAAGCTCTCTGTTCATGGATACGTTGGACTGATCTGCCAAGTAGGTTGCCCACTGTATATGAACATCTTGGACTTGTCTGCCATGTAGCTACCTCACAGTATATGTACACGTTGGACACATGTGTCATGTAGCTCAAACTCTGTATATGAAAATGTTGCACTACACTGCCATGTAGCTAGCTCTCTGCATATAGACAAGTTGGATCATCTGCCTTGTAGCTAGAACTCTGTATACGGCAATGTTGCACTACCCTGCCATGTTGCTAGCTCTCTGTATATGGACACTTTGGACTCGTCTGACATGTAGCAAGCTCTCTGTACATGGATTTGTTGGACTCATCTGCCAAGTACGTTGCTCTCTGTATATGAACATTTTGGACTTGATTGCCATGTAGCTAGCTCTCAGTTTATGGACATGTTGGAATTATCTCCCGTGTAGTTAGTACCCTCTACTTGGACATTTTGGACTGCTCTGCCATGTACATATTGGATTTTTCTGCCCTGTAGGTGGCTCTCAGTATTTGAACACATTGGACACATCTGCCATATACCTAGAACTCTGTATATGAAAATGTTGCACTAGCCTGCCCTGTATCTAACTCTCTGTATATGGATATTTTGGACTCACCTGCCATATAGCTAGCTCTCTGTACATGCAAAAGTTGGACTGATCTGCCAAAGAGGTTGCTCTCTGTATATGAACATATTGGACTTGTATGCCATATATCTAGCTCTCAGTATATGGACATTTTGGAATCGTCTGCCATGTAGCTAGCTCTCTGTGCATGAATACGTAGGACTGATCTGCCAATTAAGTAGCTCTTTGTATATGAACATATTGAACTTGTATGCCATTTGGGTGACTAGAAATATATGGACCAGTTGGACACATCTGCCATGTAGCCAGACCTCTGTATATGGATATGTTGAACTACACTGTCATGTAGCTAGCTCTCTGTATATGGACAAGTTGGACTCATCTGCCTTGTATATAGAACTCTATATATGGAAATGTTGAACTAGCCTGCCATGTAGCTAGCTCTCTGTATATGGGCATTTTGGACTCGTCTGATATGTAGCAAGCTGTCTGTACATGGATATGTTGGACTGATCTGACAAGTAGGTTGCCCACTGTATATGAACATCTTGGACTTGTCTGCCATGTAGCTACCTCACAGTATATGTAAACGTTGGACATATGTGTCATGTAGCTAGAACTCTGTGTATGAAAATGTTGCACTACACTGCCATGTAGCTAGCTCTCTGTATACAGACAAGTTGGATCATCTGCCTTGTAG
>NW_006408951.1:51716-62805 GCF_000296735.1 Chrysochloris asiatica
CCTTGTAGCTAGAACTCTGTATATGGCAAAGTTGCACTAACCTGCCATGTTGCTAGCCCTCTGTATATGGACATTTTGGACTCGTCTGACATGTAGTAAGCTCTCTCTACATGGATATGTTGCACTAATCTACCAAGTAGGTTGCTCTCTGTATATGAACATATTGGACTTGTCTGCCATGTAGCAAGCTCTCAGTTTATAGACATGTTGGACTCATCTGCCATGTAGGTAGTACCCTCTACTTGGACATTTTGGACTAGTCTGCCATGTAGCTAGCTCTCAGTGTATGGACACGTTGGACACATCTGCCATGTACCTATAACTCAGTATATGGAAATGTTTCACTACACTGCCATGTAGCTAGCTCTCTGTATAAGGACAACTTGAACTCATCAGCCTTATAGCTAGAACTCTTTACATCAATATGTTGGACTGATCGGCCAAGTAGGTAGCTCTCTGTATATGAACATGTTGGACTTGTCTCCGCTGTAGGTGGCTCTCAGTATTTGAACACATCTGCCATGTACCTAGATCTCAGTATATGTATATGTTGCACTACCCTATCATGTAGCTAATTCTCTGTATATGGATATTTTGGACTTGTCTGCCATGTATCGAGCTCTCTGTATATAAATATGTCTGACTGATCTGCCAAGAAGTTTGCTCTCTGCATATGAACATATTGGACTTGTCTGCCATCAAGCTAGGTCTCAGTGTTTGGACACATTGGACACATTTTCCATGTAGATAGAACTCTGTATATGGAAGTGTTACACTACTCTGCCATTAAGATAGCTCTCTGTATATAGACAAGTTGGACGCATCTACCTTGTAGCTAGAACTGTCTATAAGGAAATGTTGCACTACACTGTCATGTAGCTAGCTCTCTGTTTATGGACATTTTGGACTAGCATTTGAACACGTCGGACACATCTGCCATGTACCTAGATCTCACTATATGGATATGTTGCACTACCCTATCATGTGGCTAACTCTCTGTACCTGGATATGTTGGACTGGTCTGCCAAGTACATAGCTCTCTGTATATGAACACATTGGACTTGTCTGCCATGTATCTACCTAACAGTATATGTACACGATGGACATATGTGTCATGTAGCTAGAACTCTGTATATGGAAATGTTGCACTACTCTGCCATGTAGTTAGCTCTCAGTATATGGACACGTTGGACACATATTCCATGTAGCTAGAATTCTGTATATGGAAATGTTGCACTACTCTTCCATGTAGCTAGATTTCTGTATATGGACTAGTTGGACTCATCGGCCTTGTAGCTAGAACTCTGTATATGGAAATGTTGGACAACCCTGCCATGTAGCTAGGTCTCTTTATATGCACATTTTGGACTCGTCTGCCATGACACTAGCTCTCTGTACATGGATATGTTGGACTGATCTTTCAAGTGTGTAGCTATTTATATATGAACATATTGGACTTGTCTGCCATGTAGCTAGCTCTCATCATATGGACAAGTTTGACACATCTGCCATGTAGCTACAACTCTGTATAGGGAAATGTTGCACTACCCTGCCATGTAGCTAGCTCTCTGCATATAGAGATACTTGACTCATCTGCATTGTAGCTAGAACTCTGTATAGGGAAATGTTGCACTACCCTGCCATGTATCTAGCTGTCTGTATATAGACATGTTGGATTCATCAGCCTTGTAGCTAGCCCTCTAAATATACACATGCTGGACTCTAGCTAACTCTCAGTATATGGACACGTTGGACATATCTGCCACATACGGAGAACTCTGAATATGGAAATGTTTCACTAGCCTGGCATGTAGCTAGATCTCTGTATATGGACATTTTTTAATCGTATGTCATGTAGCTAGCTCTCTGTACCTCAATATTTTGGACTGATCTGTCAAGTACGTAGCTCTCTGTATATGAACATATAGGAGTTGTCTGCGATGTAGGTTGCTCTCAGTATATGGACTCGTTGGAATCATCTGCCATGTATCTACTACCCTGAATATGGACATGTTGAACTACTTTGCCATGTCACTAGCTCTCAGTAAATGAATACGTTGGACACATCTGCCATGTAGCTCGAACTCAGTATATGGAAATGTTGCACTACTCTTCCATGTAGCTAACTCTCTGTACACGGACATTTTGGACTCATCTGTCATATACCTAGTTCTCTGTACATGGACATTTTGAACTGATCTTCCAAAAAGTTAGCTCTCTGTATATGAACATATTGGACTTGTCTGCTCTGTAGGTGGTTCTCAGTATATGGACAGGTTGGACTTATCTACCATGTAACTAGAACCCTTAATATGGGCATGTTGGACTATGCTGCCCTGTAGCTAGCTCTCAGTAGATGGACACCTTGGACACATCTGCCATGTATCTAGAACTCTGTACATGGAAATGTTGAACTACCCTGCCATGAAGTTCCATCTTTATATATATACAAGTTGCATTCATCTGCCTTGTAGCTACAAATCGGTATATGGAAAAGTTACACTACTGTACCATGTAGTTAGCTCTCTGTATATGGACATTTTGTACTCATCTGCCATTTAGGTAGCTCTCTGTACATGGATATGTTGGATTGATCTGCCTAGTAGGTTGTTGTTGTTGTTAAGTGCTGTCTCTCTCTGTATATGAACATATTGGCCTCGTCTGTCATGTAGCTAGCTCTCAGAATATGAACATGTTGGACTCATCTGGCATGTAGTTTGTACCGTGTATATGGACATGTTGGACTGCTCTGCTTTTACCTAGCTCTCAGTTTATGGACATGTTGGACACATCTGCCATGTAATTAGAGCTCTTTATTTGGAAATGTTGCCCTACCCTGCCATGTAACTAGCTCTCTACTTCTGGACATTTTGGACTCGTCTGTCATGTAGCTAGCACTCTGTACATGGATATGTTGGACTGATCTGCCAAGTAGGTAGCTATCTGTATATGAACATATTTGGACTTGTCCGCCATGACGCTAGCTCTCAGTATATGGACATGTTGGATTACTCGGCCATGTAGCTAGTACCCTGTATGAATATGGACAGTTTGGACTCGACTGCCATGACGCTAGCTCTCTGAATATGAACATTAACCAAGTAGCTAGTTCTCTTTATATGGACATGTTGGACTACACTGCCCTGTAGCTAGCTCTCTGTATTTGGACTTTTTGGACTCGTCTGCCATGTAGCTAGATCTCTGTGCATGGATATTTTATACTGAGCTGCCATGAAGGTAGCTCTCATTACATGGACAAGTTGGACACATCATCCATGTAGCTAGAACTCTGTATATGGAAATGTTGCACTACGCTGCCATGTATCTAGCTCTCTGTATATAGACAAGTTGGACACATCTGCCTTGTAGCTAGAACTCTGTATATGGAAAAGTTGCCCTACCCTGCCATGTAGTTAGCTCTATATATATGGTCATTTTTGAATTATATGCCTTGTAGGTAGCTCTCTGTATATGAACATATTGGACTTGTCTGCCATGTAGTTATCTCTCAGTATATGGGCATGTGTAGGAGAACATCAAGAATATAACCTAAATGCCACCTTGTGACTAGAATTGGGATAGCTTTTACTTGATTATAAATGAATCTGTTTCTGGGAAAAGGAATCTTGAACTAAACCAAACCTCATGATTCATTGTTGCTATAACAATGCTTATACTTATGTAATCATATCCTGGTTGGTAATCATATAATTGTTACTATAGAAAACATTGTAACTAGGCAGAATAACAATGACCTAATGCAGAAGTACTATGTAAACCACGTTGCTACAGAAAACTTTGACACTTGCCATCAGCTTTTGTCCCTTATCTGATCACTTAATCCTCGCCCCTCCCTCGAGTAACCCATGGTTGGAGCTGGTATCCGATTAGTGGCGCCCATCGTGGGGCTCGAATACGAGAGACAACGCAAAGTACCCTCCTGAGGAAATACGAAGAACAAGGACACGCGTGGACACTTACAAACAGGTCAAGCATGGGGAATAAACCAGGAAAAGCACGGCATGTAAATATGTTGAGAGAAATGTTGTGCAGGAGTGGTGTAAAAGTAGATCATAATCAGCTTTGTAAATTTATAGATTTTGTACATACTGTTTGTCCTTGGTTCCCTGAGGATGGAGTAGTTGATGTTAATTTATGGAATCAGATAGGTCGCCAATTGCAGGAATATTATGCTAAGAATGGCCCGTCCCGGGTGCCTGCAGATACGTTTAGTTTGTGGTGGCTTGTCAGAGATACTTTTGATTTTGTAGCGATCATCCAGGAGGAAGTTCTCCGGAACCGACTGCTCCACCTCCACCCATATACCCTGACTTGCAATCCATAAAAACTTTGAGTATAAAAAAGGAATTGGAAAAGGTGAAACATACAGATAAATAGGAAGAGGATAGTGAGGGTGAAACCTGGCCAGATCCTCTGGCCAGTGCTCTTTTTCCAGTCAGCATAAATGAGGAACAAAAAGAAGACAAAAAGCCATGCCCTAACATAGCACTGGCACCAGAGAATGAGGAAGTAAGAGAGGCAAATGCAGTTAAAGTAAAAGAGGAAGTGTCGCACCCTTAAATAACGCTGAAAAAAGAGGAAGTGCCTGGGTGCAGGTTGGAAAAAGAGGAAACGTTTGATTCTAATGGTCTAATTCTCCATTAATTTCTGGTGAGATACCTGAGAAAGACTTGCCGTCAATACTGAGAGAAGTTCTTAGTCAGTTGAATGATTTAAAGTTAGAAAAGAAAGCATTGACCGAGGCTATAAAGCAGAAGGAAGAACAGTGGTGTGTTGTCCTTACTGATTTAGCCAGAGAGAGAGGCTAGAGCTCAAAGTGTGACATTGACTCCTTTACGCTGGAACCCTTGCTCCACTGTTCAGTCTGATACTCCTTTGATTGCTCCCATGGTTCCATCAGAAACCCCAGTGGTTGCCCCTGTTACAGTAAACATTGTTACCCCAAAATATACTCCAGTGCAAGCAGGATTGATTGATGGAGCAAAGCAGGGTGATGATTTGTCAGGATTTCAAATGTACCCTATTGTGCGCACACCTGCCTGTCAAGATGACCAAGGGAGAGAATTGGAGACTCGTGCCCATAGTTCTAAACCTTTTAAAAGATTGAAGGAGTTAAAAATGACTTGTGCACAATATGGACCAAATGCTCCCTTTGGAGCTCTGAATTGCTCTGATTGAATTGCTCTGTGAGGAGGCTTTGTCTCCTATAGATTGGAGAAATGTTGCCCGCGTTTGTCTTACTGGAGGTGATTATCTCCTGTGGAAATCTGGGTTTTATGATGAGGCTCAACGTGTAGCAGACATTAATCATACTCAGCAGAATGGGGGAGCCACATTTAACATGTTAGTGGGTGAAGGAGAATTTAATACTATAGAAAAGCAAATTATATATCCCATGTCTGCCTATGCCCAAATTAATCAGTGTGGGTGTAAAGCTTGGAAGTCTATTCCTAATACAGGCAAACAAACTACTAAATTATCAAAAGTATGTCAAAGTCCAGATGAGTATTTTCAAGAATTTGTTTTTCGACTGCTTCTGACTTCTGGGAAGATTTTAGGAGATTCTCCTGATTCTATGCTTATGGTAAAACAATTGGCTTTTGAAAATGCTAACAGTGCATACCAGATGGTACTCAGGCTATTTAAAAATAAATGCAGTTTACATGATTACATCCGCCTTTGTGCCGATGTCGGACCCTTCAGGGGCTAACTCCCCAGGAAATATTTGCTGCCATAAAATCCCCTGGAAAATGTTTTAATTGTGGAAAGACAGGACATTTTTCTAGAGAATGTAAACAGAGAAAGGGTGAGAGGATCAATAGTAAAAGTACAGCTTCTGGAATGTGTCCCTGGTGCAAAAAGGCAAACATTGGGCCTCTGAGTGTCGCTCACTGATCGATGCTGATGGGCAACAGTTGTCAGGAAATGGAGCAAGGTCCGCCCTCGGGCCCCACAACAAAACAGGGGAATTTTTGCTGTGACCAATCCCTTTCACAAAGGGTTGCAGACCTCCAGCAACCCACCACAGGGAGTGCCAGATAGGACCTCAGTCCCTCCTCCAGAATCGTACTAACTCCTGAAATGGGCTTACAGGCCATCCCCACTGGGGTCTGGGGACCTCTGCCTGAGGGACATTTTGGGCTTATCCTGAGCAGAAGCAGCAGTGTTCTCTCTGGACTGAGTATCACTCCTGGGGTGATTGATTATGATTATACTGGAGAAATAAAAATTTTGGCAAAAACAGAACAAACTATTATTCCTTTGGCCGCTGGCCAGTGCATAGCACAACTGATTTTGCTGCCTCTTGCTGTAAAAAATTATAAATATAAAAAAGAAAGCAGAGGCACCGGAGGATTCGGCTCTTCCGACCCCTACTGGGTGAGGGCTATTCAGCAAGAAAAACATAAAATAACCCTCACAATAGATGGCAGAATTTTTGCTGGACATTAAGATACTGGAGCCGACGTTTGAGTAATTTCAGAGAATGATTGGCCCACAGATTGGCCAGCGCAAGAAACTATCACTAAACTTATAGGTATTGGACAATCCTAAAGCCCTAGGCAAAGAAGCAATTTACTGCATTGGCAAGATGATGAGGAACATGAAGGTACTTTTCAGCCTTTTGTGGTCTGTGGATTGCCTGTGAATATCTGGGGCTGTGATGTGTTGGAAAAGATGGGAGCTTTGCTCTTTTATCCTATTTCCAGAGTAGATCAGATTACGTTAGATCAGAATTTTGTGCCCACTGAAGGTTTGGGAAAGAATCAAAAAGAAATACGTTACTCAATATCTATCCAAGCCAAGCAAGATCATAGAGGCCTTGGGTATTTTCCATAGCATCCACTGATGTTGCTGCACCCCATGCAGATAAAATAACCTGGCTGTCCGATAGCCCTGTGTAGGTGGATCAGTGGCCACTTTCAGAAGAAAAAATCAGATCTGCTCAGTTGCTAGTGCAGGAGCAGCTGACAGCCGGACATATTGAACCTTCCACTTCCCCTTGGAATTCTCCTGTTTTTTGTTATTAAGAATAAATCAGGCAAATGAAGGTTGCTTCAAGACCTCTGTAAAGTTAATAATTCTATGGAAACCATGGGGGCTCTACAACCTGGGCTTCCTTCTCCCACAGCAATCCCAATAAATACTTATAAAATTGTCATAGATCTTAAAGATCCTTTTTATACTATTCACTTACACACTTCAGACTGTAAAAGAGTTGCTTTTAGCGTCCCCTCTACTAATTTTAGAAGTCCGATGGCCAGATTTCATTGGAAAGTCTTGCCTCAGAGAATGCAGCTATTACTGATGTATGTAATAATTTCACCTGCTATATTGTTCATTATATGGATGATATTTTGATTGCTGACCCTGACCATAACCTTCTTTTAACTTGTTATCAAGCCCTTCTAGAAGCCCTCCGCCAATGGGGGTTAGTTATCACTCCTGAAAAAGTGCAGACCAAGGAGCCCTATTCATATTTGATTTGATTGTGATTGTTAAGTGCCATCGAGTCGGGATCTGACTCATAGCGACCCTGTACAGGGTTTCCAAGGAGCAGCTAGTGAGCTAGAACTGCCGGCTTTTATGGTCCACAACGACGTTGCAGTTTACCGCATTAACCCGCAACGCCACACCAGAAGTCATATTTAGGCACCCAAATTTTTTCATGGTGTTTTAAGCCTCAAAAAATCAGTTGAGAAAAGATAGCCTTAAAACTCTTAATGATTTTCAAATTTACTTGGAGATATTAACTGGATCAGACCTTATCTCAAAATCACAAATGGACAGCTTCAGTCCCTGTTTGAAATCCTCAGTGGGAACAGTGATCCCTCATCACCCAGGAAGCTTACACCTGCAGCAGAGCAAGCGCTCTAAGGGTTGGAAAATGAAATCACCAAGTATGCTCTTACTAGTATTGATTATTCCCAACACTTTGCTTCTTATATTCTACCCACTGCCCATTCTCCCACTGCTGTGCTTTGGCAAGGGGCCCCCTTACGGTGGATTCATGCTAAATCCACTCCGAAAAAGGTCCTTTTCACTTATCCTGAAGCTGTCTCTCAACTAATTAAGGCTGCTTGAGAAGAAAGTTGTAGATATTTTGGTAAAGATCCCAATACAATTGTTGTACCTTATAATGCTGCTCAAATTGATTGGCTATTTCAACAATGTACAGACTGGCAGATCACCTTAATTGGTTATTTGGGTGCTATTGGATATCATTATCCCAGTGATAAACTTTTGCAATTTGCTATTAAACATCAATTTGTCTTTCCGTCTGTAGTACATAGACAACCCATCCCCAGAGCACCTGTTGTCTTTACTGATGGCTCCTCCAAGGGACGTGCTGTGTTTGGCACAGTTAACAACTTCACGGTACTTGAATATCCCAATTATTCAGCCCAACAGGTTGAGCTCCTTGCAATTGTCAGTGCCGTATGAGAGTACACCACCACTCCAATAAACGTATATACCGATAGTTTATACATAGCTAATTCTGTTCCACTTCTAGAAACTGTTTGTGTAATAAAAACTTCCACCTCAATTGTTCAAAATCTTTTTCAACAACTCCAGCTTCTGATATGTCATTGAGAACAACCCATCTTTATTGCCCACATACGTTCTCACAGTAATCTGCCTGGTGCCTTAGCTGAAGGTAATCAGGCTGCTGATGCACAGCCTTATCTGGCACACTCCAATTTGCAGCGTGCTCAGGCTTCACATCAACTACATCATCGGAATAGTCAATCACTGCACAAGATGTTTCATATCCCTTGTGAAGCTGCACGGCAAATAGTTTGTGCCTGTCCTGAATGCCCCATTCATCATTCTGTTCCATCTTTTGGAGTCAATCCTCGAGGTTTACACCCCAATGCTTTATGGCAAATGGACGTTACGCATGTTTCTAGCTTTGGTTGGCTTAACTATGTGCATGTCTCTGTAAACACTTTCTCCAAGCTTGTTTGTTGTTCCCCCTTAACAGGAGAAGGAACCACACAAGTAATACACCACTGTTTACACGCCTATGCTGCTATGGGCATACCTCAAAGCATTAAAACAGATAATAGCTCTGGTTATACTAGCGCCCATTTTGCAGTATTTTGCAAATTTTTTATTTTTTTTTATCAAAGATACCCCTGGCATTGCTTATCTGCCTAGTAAGAAGAACTCGGTATATGGAAATGATGCACTACACTGCCATGTAGCTAGCTCACTGTATATGGAAATTTTAGACTCGTTTGCCATGAAGCTAGCTCTCAGTAAATGCACATGTTGGACTCATCTGCCTTGTAGCTAGAACACTGCATATGGAAATGATGCACTACCCTGCCATGTAGCTAGCTCTCTGTGTATGGACATTTTGGACTCATCTGTCTTGTAGCTAGAACTCTATATATGTAAATGTTGCACTACACTGCCATGTAGCTAGCTCTCTGTATAAGGATATTTGGGACTTGTATGCCATGTAGCTAGAACTCTGTACATGGATATGTTGGACTGATCTGCCAAGTAGGTAGCTCTCTGTATATGATAATATTGGACTTGTCTGCCATGTAGCTAGCTGTCAGTACATAGAAAAGTTGGACTCATCTGCCTTAAATCTAGAACTCTGAATATGGAAATGTTGCACTACCCAGCCATGTAGCTAGCTCTCTGTATATGGACATTTTGGACTCATCTGTCTTGTAGCTAGAACTCTGTATATGGAAATGTTGCACTACCCTGCCATGTAGCTAACTCTCTGTATACAGACATTTGTGACTTGTATGCCTTGTAAGTAGAACTCTGTACATGGATATGTTGGACTGATCTCCCAAGTAGGTAGCTCTCTGTATATGAACATATTGGATTTGTCTGCCATGTAGCTAGCTCTCAGTATATAGACAAGTTGGACTCATCTGCCTTATATCTAGAACTCTATATGGAAATGTTTCACTACCCTGCCATGTAGCTAAAAATCTGTATATGGACAAGTTGGACTCAACTGCCTTGTAGTTAGAACTCTGTATATGGAAATGTTGCAATACCCTGCCATGTAGCTAGCTCTCTGCATATAGACAAGTTGGACTCATCTGCCTTGAAGCTAGAACTCTGTATATGGAAATGTTACACTACTCTGCCGTGTAGCTAGCTCTCTGTATAAGAACATTCTGGACTGGTCTGTCATGTAGCTAGCTCTCTGTACATGGATATGTTGGAATGATCTGGCAAGTAGGTAGCTCTCTTCATATGAACATATTGGACTTGTCTGCAATGTACCTAGCTCGCAGTATATGGACATGTTGGAATCATTAGCCAGGTAGCAAGTAGTCTTTATATGAACATGTTGGACTACTCTGCCATGTAGTAAGCTCACAGTATATGAACACTTTAGACTCATCTGCCATGAACCTTGAACTCTGTATATGTAAGTGTTGCACTACTCTGCTATGTAGTTGTGTACATGGATATGAGGTCATGATCTACCAAGTAGGTAGTTCTCTGTATATGAGCATGTTGGAGCTGTCTGCCATGTAGCTAGATCTCAGTATATTGACAAGTTAGACTCATCTACCTTGAAAGTAGAAATCTGTATATGGAAATGTTGCACTACACTGACATGTAGCTAGCTCTCTGTATATGGACATTTTGGACTCATCTGCCATGTAGCTAGTAGCCTGTATATGGAAAGGTTGGACTGATCTGCCATGTAGCTAGCTCTCAGTAAATGGAAATGTTGGACTAATCTGCCTTGTAGCTAGAACTCTGTATATGGAAATGTTGTACTCATGTAGCTACCTTTCTGTATACGGATATTTTGTACTCATCTGTCATGTCATTAGCTCTCTGTATATGAACATATTGGACTTGTATACTATGTAGCTTTCTCTCAGTATATGGACATGTTGGACTAATCTGTCTTGTAGCTAGAACTCTGTGTATGGAAATGTTACACTACCCTGCCATGTAGCTAGCTCTCTGTATATAGACCTTTTGGACTCATCTACCATGTAGCTAGAACACTGTACATGAATATGTTGGACTGATCTCCCAAGTAGGTAGCTCTCTGTATATGAACATATTGGAC
>NW_006408951.1:62905-67582 GCF_000296735.1 Chrysochloris asiatica
TCTCAGTATATAGACAAGTTGTACTCATCTGCCTTATATCTAGAACTCTGTATATGGAAATGTTGCACTACCCTGCCATATAGCTAGCTCTGTGTATTTGACAATTTGTCTCATTTACGATTTAGCTAGCTCTCAGTATATAGACAATTTGGACTTATCTGCCTAGTAAGAAGAACTCGGTATATGGAAATGATGCACTACACTGCCATGTAGCTAGCTCACTGTATATGGACATTTTCGACTCGTTTGCCATGAAGCTAGCTCTCAGTAAATGCACATGTGGGACTCATCTGCCTTGTAGAACACTGTATATGGAAATGTTGCACTACCCTGCCATGTGGGTAGCTCTCTGTATATGGACATTTTGGACTTGTCTGCCATGTAGTTAGCTCTCTGTATATAGATATATTGGACTGCTCTGCCAGGTAGGTAGCCCTATGTATATGAGCTTAATGGACTTTTCTGTCATCTAGCTAGTTCTCAGCCTATGGACACTTTGGACTCATCTGCCATGTAGCTAATACCCTGTATATGGACATGTTTGATTGTTTTGCCATGTAGTTAGCTCTCAGTATATGGACACGTTGGACACATTTGCCATATAGGAAATGTTGCTCTACTCTGCCATGTAGCTACTTCTCTCTATATAGACAAGTAGGAATCATCTGCCTTGAAGCTAGAACTCTGTATATGTTAATGTTGCACTACCCTTTCATGTAGATCGCTCTCTATATGGACATTTTGGACTCGTCTGCTGTGTAGCTAGCCCTCTGTACATGGCTATGTTGGACTGATCTGCCTAGTAGTTATCTCTTTGTATATGGACGTGTTGGACTTGTCTGTCATGTGAGTAGCTCTCAGTATATCGTCGTGTTGGACACATCTGCAATGTATCTAGCACTCAGTATATGTACATGTTGGACTAATCTGCCATGTAGTTAGTACCCTGTATATGGACATGTTGCAATGATCTACCATGTAGGTAGCTCTCAGTATATGTACACGTTGGACACATTGCCATGTAGCTAGAACTCTGTATATGGAAAAGTTGTGCTACTCTGCCATGTAACCAGCTCTCTGCATGTAGACAAGTTGGACTCTGTATATGAATATTTTGGACTGATCTGCCAAGTAGGTAGCTCTCTGTATATGAACATATTGGACTTGCCTGCCATGTAGCTATATCTCAATGTTGCACTATTCTGCCATGTAACTAGATGTCTGTATATAGAAAAGTTGAATTCATCTGCCTTGTAGCTAGAACTCTGATTATGGAAATGTTGATCAACCCTTCCGTGTAGCTAGCTCTCTGTATTTGGACATGTTGGACTTGTCTGCCATGTAGCTATCTCTCTGCACATGGATATGTTGGATTGATCTGCCAAGTAGGTAACTTTCTGTATATGAACACATTGGACTTGTCTGCCATGTAGCTAGCTCTCAGTATATAAACATTTTGGACTCAGATGCCAAGTACCTTGAACTCTGTAGCTCTCTGTATATGAACATATTGGACTTGTCTGCCATGTACCTAGCTCCCAGTATATGGACATGTTGGAGTCATCTTCCATGTATATGGATATGTTAGAATACCCTGCCATGTGGCTAGCTCTCTGTATATAGAGAAATAGGACTCATCTGCCTTGTAGCTAGAACTCTTCATATGGAAATGTTGCACTTCCCTGCCATGTAGCTAGCTCTCTGTATATGGACATTTTAGACTCTTCTGCCATTTAGCTAGTTCTCCTTCTATGAACATTTGGGACTCGTCTGCCATGTTACTAGCTCTCTGTACATGAATATGTTGGACTGATCTGGTAAGTAGTCAACTATCTGTGTATGAACATATTTGACTTTCCTGCCCTGTAGCTAGCTCTCAGTATATAGACAAGTTGGACTCATCTCCCTTGTAATTAGAACTTTTTATATGGAAATGCTGCACTGCCATGCCATGTAGCTAGCTCTCTGTATATGGACGTTTTGGACTTGTCTGCCTTGTAGCTAGAATTCTGTATATGGAAACATTGCACTACTCTGCCATGTAGCCAACTCTCTGTATACGGACATTTTGGACTCATCTGCCATGTAGCTAGCTATCTGTATATGGATATGTTGGACTGATCTGGTAAGTAGTTAGCTCTCTGTACATGAACATATTGGACTTTTCTGCCATGTAGCTAGCTCTCAGTATATAGACAAGTTGTACTCATCTGCCTTATAAGTAGAACTCTGTATATGGACATTTTGGACTCGTCTGCCATGTAGCTAGTACACTGTGGATGGACATGTTGGAACAATCTGCCATGTAGCTAGTTTCCAGTATAAGAACACTTTGGACTCATCTACCATGTAGCTTGGAGTCTGTATATGGAAATGATGCTCTACTCTGCCATGTAGCTAGCTTTCTTTATATGGACATTTTGGACTCCTCTGCCATGTATTTGCTGTCTGTACATGGCTATGTTCGACTGCTCTGCCATGTTGGTAGATCTCTATATATGAACATATTGAACTTGTCTGCCATGTAGTTGGCTCCCAGTATATGGACATGTTGGACACATCTGCAATGTAGCTAGTTCACAGTACATGGACATGTTGGACTCACCTGCCATGTATCTAGTACCCTGTATATGGACATGTTGGACTAATTTGCCATGTAGTTATCTCTCAGTATATGGACACTTTGGATACATCTGCCATGTAGATGTCGATATGCAGAGAGCTAGCTACATGGCAGGGGAGTGCAACATTTCCATATACAGACTTCAAGCTACAAGGCAGATGAGTCCAACATGTCCATATATTGAGAGCTAGCTACATGGCAGACATGTCCAGTATGTTCATATACAGAGACTTACGTACTTGGCAGATCAGTCCAAAATATCCATGCATAGAGAGCTTGCTAAATGTCAGACAAGTCGGAAATGTCCACATACAGAGAGCTAGCTACATGGCAGAGTAGTGCATCATTTCCATACACAGAGTTCAAGCTACATGGCAGATATGTCCAACATGTCCATATACTGAGAGTTAGCTACATGGCAGACAATTCCAATATGTTCATATACACAGAGCTACCTACTTGGTATATCAGTCCAACATATTCATTTACAGAGAGTTAGCACAATGGAAGACGAGTCCATAATGTTTATATACAGAACGTTATTCTAGCTACATTGCAGATGTGTTCAATGTGTCCATGTACTGAGAGCTACTACACGGCTGATCAGTCCAACATGTCCATATACAGGCTAGTATCTACATGGCAGATGTGTCCAATATGTCCATATATTGAGCGCTAGCTATATTGCAGATGTGTCCAACATGTCCATATACTTCTAGATAGCTACATGACAGACAAGTCCTATTGGTTCATATCCACAGAGCTACCTACTTGGCAGATCAGTCCAACATATCCATGTACAGAGAGCTAGCCACAAGGCAGACAAGTACAAAATATCCATATACAGACAGCTAGCTACATGGCAGAGTAGTGGAACATTTACATATACAGAGTTCTAGCTACAAGGCAAGATAAGTCCATCTGGTCTATATACAGAGACTTAACAACATGGCAGAGTAATATAAAATTTCCAAATACAGAGTACTAGCTACAAGAGAGATGAGTCTAAAATGTCCATATACAGAGAGCTAGCTACATGTGCATATACTGAGCGATAAATACATTGCAGATGTGTCCAACACGACGATATACTGGGAGCACCTCACATGACAGACAAGTTCAATATGTTCATATACAATGAGCTACCTACTTGGCAGATCGGTCAAACATAGCCATGTACAGAGAGCTAGATACACAGCAGAAGAGTCCAAAATGTCCATAGACAGATAGCTAGCTACATGGCAGGGTGGTGCAACATTTAAATATACAGTGTTTTAGGTACTAGTCAGATGAGTCCTGCTTGTCTATATACAGAGAGCTAGGTAGATGGCAGAGTAGTGCAACATTTACATATACAGAGTTCTAGCTACATGGCAGATGTGTCCAACCTGACCATATATTGAGAGCTAACTACATAGCAGATCAGTCCAAAATATCTGTGCACAGAGAGCTAGCTACATGTCAAACGAGTCCAAAATGTCCATATGCAGAGAACTAGCTATATGGCTATACAAACCTCAAGCTACATGCAGATAAGTCCAAAGTATTCATATGCTGAGAGGTGGTTACTTGGCAGGGTTGATCAACATGTCCATAAAAAGAGTACTTTCTACCTGGCTCATGAGTCCAACATTTCCATACACTGAAAGCTAGCTACATGGCAAGTTAGTGCAACATTTCCATATACAGAGTTCTATATATATGGCAGATGAGTCCAACTTGTCTATATACTGAGACCTACCTACATGGCAGAAAATTCCTATATGCTCATGTACAGAGAACTACCTACTTGGCAGAACATTCCAACATATCCATGTACAGAGAGCTAACTACATCGCAGACAAGTCCAAAATGTCCGTACACAGAGAGCTAGCTACAATGAAGAGTAGTGAAACATTTCCATATACAGAGTTCTAGCTACAAGACAGATGAGTCCAAAATGTCCATATACAGAGATCTAGCTACATGGCAGGGTAGTGCAACATTTCCATATACAGAGTTCTAGCTACAAGGCAGATGAGTCCAACATGTCCATATACTGAGAGCTAGCTACA
>NW_006408951.1:67849-68481 GCF_000296735.1 Chrysochloris asiatica
AGATCAGTCCAACATATCTATGTACAGAGTTCTGGCTACAAGGCAGATGAGTACAAATGCTCTATATATACAGAGCTAGATATATGGCAGAGTAGTGTAACATTTCCATATACAGAGTTCTAGCTACATGGCTGATGAGTCCAACCTATCCATATATTGAAAGCTAACTACATAGCAGATCAGTCCAAAATATACATGCACAGAGAGCTAGTTACATGTCACATGAGTACAAAATGTCATATGCAGAGAGCTAGCTATATGGCTGACTAGTGCATCATTTCCATATACAGAAATCAAGCTACATGACAGATGACTCCAGAGTGTTCATATGCGGAGAGATGGCTACTTGGTAGAGTAGTCGTTCAAGTCCATAAACAGAGAACTTGCTACCTGACTAATGAATCCAACATGTCCATACACTGAAAGCTATTTACATGGCAAAGTAGTGCAACATTTCCATATACAGTGTTCTACTTACAAGGCCGAACAGTCCAATATGTTCAGATGCATAAAACTACCTAATAGGCAGATCATACCAACATATTCATATACAGAGAGCTAGCTACATGGCATATGAGTCCCATATGTCCATATACAGACAGCTAGCTACATGGCAGGGTAGTGCAACATTT
>NW_006408951.1:68581-77411 GCF_000296735.1 Chrysochloris asiatica
AACATTTCCATATACAGAGTTCTAGCTACAAGACAGATGAGTCCAAAATGTCCATATACAGAGAGCTAGCTACATGGCAGGGTAGTGCAACATTTCCATATACAGAGTTCTAGATATAAGGCAGATGAGTCCAACTTGTCTATATTCTGATAGCTAGCTACATGGCAGACCAGTGAAATATGTTCAGATGCAGAGAACTACCTAATTGGCAGATCATACCAACGTATTCATGTACAGCGAGCTAGCTACATGGCATACGAGTCCCAAACGTCCATCTACAGAGAGCTAGCTACATGGCAGGGTAGTGCAACATTTCCATATACAGAGCTCTAGCTACAAGGCAGATGAGTCCAACATGTGCACTTACTGAGAACTAGCTTCATGGCAAACAAGTCAAAAATGTCCATATACAGTGAGCTAGATACATGGCAGTGTAGTGCATCATTTCCATATACCGAGTTCTTCTTACTAGGCAGATAAGTCCAACTTGTCTATAGACTGAGAGCTAGCTAAATCGCAAGCGAGTCAAAATGTCCATATACAGAGAGCTAGCTACATGGCAGGGTAGTGTAACATTTCCATATACAGAGTTCTAGCTAAAAGATAGATGAGACCAAAATGTCCATACACAGAGAGCTAGCTACATGGCAGAGTAGTGAAAGATTTACATATACAGAGTTCTAGCTACATGGCAGAAGTGTCCAACATGACCATATACTGAGAGCTAGCTACAAGCAGAGTATTCCAACTTGTCCATATACAGTGTACTAGCTATATGGCAGATGAATCCAACATATTACATATACTGTGAGGTAGCTACATGGCAGATAACTCCAATATGTTCATATACAGGGAGCTACCTACTTGGAAGATCACTCCAACATATCCATGTACGGAGAACTAGCGACATGGAAGATGAGTCCAAAATGTCCATATACAGAGAGCTAGGTTCATGGTAGGATAATGCAACATTTAAATATACAGAGTTCTAGCTACATGGCATATGTGTAAATCATTTCTATATCGTGAGAGGTACCTACATGGAAGATCAGTTGAAAATATTCATCCACAGAGAGATAGCTACCTGTCCGATGAGTAAATAATGTCGAGCTACATGCCAAAATAGTGCATGATTTCATATACAGAGTTCAAGCTCCATGGCACATGAATCAAATGTGTTCATAAACTGAGAGCTAGATACATGGTAGAATAGTGCAACATGCCCATATAAACAGCACTACCTAACTAACTAATTAGTCCAACATGTCCATATACTGAGAGCTAGCTACATGGCAGACAAGTCCAATATGTTCATATACAGAGAGCTAGTGACGTGGCAGAGGAGTACAAAATATCCATATACAGAAAGGTAGCTACATGATAGGGTAGTGCAACATTTCCATATACAGAGTTCTAGGTACAAGGAAGATGAGTCCAACATGTCCATATACTGAGAGCTAGCTACATGGCAGATCAGTCCAACCTTTCCATATATAGGCTACTAGCTACATGGCAAAGGAGTCAATATACAGCGAGCTCACTACACACCATGGTAGTGCAACATTTCCATATACAGAGTTCTAATTTCAAGGCAGATGAGTCCAACTTGTATATATACTGAGAGCTAGCTACATGGCAGATTATTCCAATATGCTCATATACAGAGAATAACCTACTTGGCAGATCATTCCATCACATCCATGTACACAGAGCTAGCTACATGGCAGACTAATCCCAAATGTCCATATACAGAGAGCTAGCTACATGGCAGAGTACTGCAACATTTCCATATACAGATTTCTAGTAACATGACAGATGTGTCCAATGTGTCCATATACTGACAGCTAGCTACAAGCAGAGTAGTCCAACATTGCTGTATACAGGGTACTAGCTATATGGCAGATGAATCCAACATATTCCATATACTGAGAGCTAGCTACATGACAGACAAGATCAATATGTTAATATACAGAGAGCTCCCTACTTGGCAGATCACTCCATGTACAGAAACCTAGCAACATGTCAGACGACTCCAAAATGTCCATATACAGAGATCTAGCTTCATGGCAGGGTACTGCAACATTTAAGACTACAGAGTTCTAGCTACATGGCATATGTGTCCAACATATCTGTTTCCTGAGAACTGCCTACATGGAAGTTCTGTGGAAAATATCCATACACAGAGAATTAGCTACCTGTCAAATGAGAAAAAAATGGCCATATAAAGAAATCTAGCTACATGGCAAAATAGTGCATCATTTCCATAGACTGAGTTCAAGCTACATCACAAATGAATCCAAAGTGTTCTTATACTGAGAGCTAGCTATATGGCAGAGTAGTCCAACATGCCCATATAAAGACTACTAGCTACCTGGCTAATGAGTTCAACATGTCCATATACTGAGAGGTAGCTTCATGGAAGACAAGTCCAATATGTTCATATACAGAGAGCTAATGACATGGCAGATGAGTACTAATATCCATATACAGAGAGGTAGCTAAATGACAGGGTAATGTAACATTTCCATATACAGGGTTCTAGCTACAAGGGGAATGAGTTCAACTGAACTATATACATAGAGATAGCTACATGGCAGTGTAGAGCAACATTTAAATATACAGAGTTCTAGGTACATGGCAGATCAGTCCAACATGTCCATATACAGGCTACTAGCTACAAGGCAGATGAGTCCAAAATGTCCATAGACAGAGAGCTAGCTACATGGCAGTTTAGTGCAACATTTCCAATTACAGAGTTCTACTTTCAAGGTAGATGAGTCTAACTTGTCAATATACTGAGATCTAGCTACATGGCAGACATGTCTAATATGCTCATATACAGAGAACTACCCACTTGGCAGATCATTCCATAATATCCATGTACACAGAGCTAGCTACATGGCAGATGAATTCCAAATGTCCTTATACAGAAAGCTTGCTACATGGCAGGGTAGTGCATCATTTCCATATACAGAGTTCTAGCTACATGGCAGATGTGTCCAACGTGTTCATATACTTAGAGCTAACTGCATGGCAGAACAATCCAACATGTCCTTATACAAGGTATTAGCTGCATGGCAGATGAGTCCAACATGTCCATATACTGAGAGCTATCTAGATGACAGAAAACTCCAGTATGCTCATATACAGAGAGCTACCTACTCGGCAGAGCAGTCCAACATATCCATATACAGAGAGCTAGCTACATGGAAGACAAGCCCAAAATGTTCATATACGGAAAGCCAGCTACATGGCAGTGTAGTGCAACATGTCCATATACAGAGTTCTAGCTACGTGGCAAATATGTCTAACGTGTCCATATGCTAAGAGCTAGCTACATGGTAGACAAATCCATTATGTTCATACACAGAGAGTTACCTACTTGGCAGTTCAGTACAAAATATCCACACCCAGAGAGCTTGCTACATGTCAGACGAGAATATCCACATACTGAGAGCTAGCTACATGGCAGAGTAGTGCATCATTTCCATGCTCAGAGTTAAAGCTACATGGCAGATGAGTCCAAAGTGTTCATATCCTGAGAGCTGGCTACATGGCAGACTAGTCCAACATGTCCATAAAAAGAGTACTAGCTACTTGGCTAATGAGTCCAACATGTCCATATACTGAAAGCTAGCTACATGAAAGACAAGTCCAATATGTTCATATACAGAGAGCTACCTACTTGGCAGATCAATCCAACATATCCATGTAAAGACAGACAGCTACATGACAGACGAGTACAAAATGTCCATATACAGAGAGCTACCGACTTGGAAGTGTAGTGTAACATTTTCATATACAGACTTCTAGCTACAAGGCAGATTATTCCAACTTATCAATTTTCAGATTGCTAGCTATATGGCAAGGTAGTGCAACATTTCCATATACAGAGTTCGAGCTACATGTCAGATGTGTTCAACGTGTCCATATACTGAGAGCATCCTACATGGCAGCTCAGTACAAAATATCCATGCACAGAAAGTTTGCTAAATGGCACACAAATCCAAATTGTCCATATACAGAGAGCTAGCTACATGACAGAGTAGTGCATCGTTTTCATATACCGAGTTCAAGCTACTTGGCAGATGAGTCTAAAGTGTTCATATACTGAGAGCTAGCTAAATGCAGACATATCCAACATATTCATATAAAGAGAACAAGCTACCTGACTAATGAGTCCAACATATCCATATACTGAGATCAAGTTACATGGCAGACAAGTCCAATATGTTCATATACAAAGAGCTAACTTATTGGTAGATCATTCCAACATATCCATGTACATATACCTAGCTACAAGGCATACGAGTCCAAAATGTCCATATACAGAGAGCCAGCTACATGGCAGGGTAGTGCAACATTTCCATATACAGAGTTCTAGCTACAAGTCAGATAAATCCTACTTGACTATATAGCGAGAAGTAGCTACATGGTAGAGTAGAGCAACATTTCCATATACAGATTTCTAGCTACAAGGCAGATGAGTCAAACTTGTCCATATACTGAGAGCTAGCTACATGAGAGTGTAGTGCAACATATCCATCTGCAGAGGTCTAGCTACATGGCAGATGTGTCCAACTGGTCCATATACTTGTAGTCAACAATATGGCATACAAGTCCAATATGTTCATAAGCAGAGAGATACCTAATTGGAAGATCAATCCAACATATCCATGTACAGAGAGCTAGCTACATGGCAGACGATTCCAAAATGTCCATATACTGAGAGCTATCTACATGGCAGAGTATTCCAACATGTCCATATTCAGGGTACTAGCTACATGTCAGATGTGTCCAACGTGTCCATATACTGAGAGCCACCTACAGGGCAGACAAGACCAATATGTTCATATAGAGAGAGCTACCTACTTGGCAGTTCAATCCAACATATCCATTTACAGAGAGCTAGCTACATATCAGAGAAGTCCAAAATGTCCTGATACAGAGATCTATCCACATGGCAGTGTAGTACTATATTTCCATATACAGTGTAATAACTACAAGTCAGATGAGTCCAACTTGTCTATATACAGAGAGCAAGTTACATGGCAGAGTAATCCAACATGTCCATATTCAGGGTACTAGCTACATGGCAGATGTGTTCAACTTGTCCATATACTGACAGTCACCCATATGTCAGACAAGTCCAATAAGTTCATATACAGAGAGCTACCTACTTGACAGATCATTCCAACATATCCATGTACAGAGAGCTACATACATGGCAGATGGTTCCCAAATGTCCATATACAGACAGCTAGCTACATGGCAGGTAGTGCAATATTTCCATATACTGAGTTCTAGCTACAGGGCAGATGAGTCCAACGTGTCTATAGAGAGAGAGCTAGCTACAAGGCAGAGAAATGCAACATTTCCATATACAGAGTTTTAGATACATGGCAGATGTGATTAACTTGTCCATATACTGAGAGGTAGCTACATGGCAGATGTGTCCAACGTGTCCATATACTGAGAGCCAACTACATGGCAGACAAGCCCAATATGTTTATATACAGAGACGGAACTACTTGGCAGATCAGTCCAACAAATCCATGTACAGAGAGCTAGCTACATGACAGACGACTCCAAAATGTTCATATACAGGGAGTTAGCCACATGGCAGGGTAGTGCAACATTTCCATATACAGAGTTCTAGCCACAAGGCAGATGAGTCCAACTTGTCTATATACAGAGAGCTAGTGACATGGCAGAGTAGTGAAACATTTCCATATACAGAGTTCTAGCTACATGGCAGTTGGGTCCAATGTGTCCATATACTGAGAGCTAGCTACATGGCAGAGTAGTCTATCATGTCCATGTTCAGGGAGGGTAGTAGTTTCATGGCAGATATGTCCACCATGTCCATAGACTGAGAACCACCTACATGGAAGACAAGTTCAATATGTTCATATATAGAGAGCTAACTACTTGGCAGATCAGACCAACATATCCATGTACAGAGAGGTAGCTTCATGGCAGACGATTATATAATGATCATATACAGAGAGCTAGCTACATAGCAGGATAGTGCAACATTGCCATATACAGAGTTCTATCTACAAGGCAGATGGGTCCAACTTGTCTATATACAGAGAGTTAGCCGCATGTCAGGTAGTGCTATATTTCCATATACAGAGTTCTAGCTACATGGCAGATGTGTCCAACTGGTCCATATACTTCTAGTCACCCATATGGCATACAAGTCCAATATGTTCATATACAGAGAGCTACCTGCTTGCCAGATCAGTCCGACATATCCATGTACAGAGAGCTTCCTACATGTCAGACAAGTCAAAATGACGATATAAAGAGAGCTAGCTACATAGCAGTGTGATGCAGCATTTCCATATACACAGTTCCAGCTACAAGGCAGATGACTGCAACTTGTCTGTATACAAAGAGGTAACTATGTGGCAGTGCAGTGCAACCCTTCCGTATACAGAGTTCTATCTACATCGCAGATGTGTCCAATATGTCCATACACTGAGAGCTAGCAACATGGCAGAGCAGTCCAAAACGTCTACATACAGTGTACTAAATACATGGCATATGAGTCCAACATGTCAATAAACTTAGAGCTAGCTACATGGCAGAGAAGTCCAATATGTTCATATACAGAAAGCTACATACTTGTCAGATCAGTCCAACATATCAATGTATGCAGAGGTAGCTACATGACAGACGAATCCAAAATGTCCTTATACAGTAAGCTAGCCATATGACAGGGTAGTGCAACATTTCCATGTACAGAGTTCTAGCTACAAGGCAGATGACTCCAACTTGTCTACATACAGAGAGCAAGCTACATGGCAGAGTAGTTCAACATGTCCATATTCAAGGTACTAGCTACATGGCAGACGAGTCAAAAATGTCCATATACTGGGGGTCAGCACATGTCAGACAAGTTCAATAAGTTCATATACAGAGAGCTACCTACTTGGCAGATCATTCCAATATATCCATGTATAGAGAGCTACATACATGGCAGACGATTCCAAAATGTCCATATACAGAGAGCTATCTACATGGCAGGGTAGTGTAACATTTCCATATACTGAGTTCTATCTACAAGGCAGATGAGTCCAACTTGGCTATATAGAGATAGCTAGCTATAAGACAGAGAAATGCAACATTTCCATATACAGAGTTCTAGGTACATGGCAGATGTGTAAAACTTGTCCATATACTGACAGCTAGCTACATGACAGATGTGTCCAACGTGTCCATATACTGAGAGCTAACTACATGGAAGACTAGTCCAATATGTTCCTATCCAGAGAGCTACCTACTTGGCAGATCAATCTAACAAATCCATGTACAGAGAGCTAGCTACATTGCAGATGATTCCAAAATGTCCGTATAGAGGGAGCTAGCCTCATGGCAGGGTAGTGCAACATTTCCCTTTACTGAGTTCCAGCTACATGGCAGATGTTTAAACGGTGTTCATATCCTGAGAGCTATCTATATGTTATCTAAGTCCAATATATTCATATACAGAGAGCTTTATACTTGTCAGATCATTCCAATATATCCATATACAGAGTTCTAGCTACAAGGCAGATGAGTCCAAATTGTCTAATTACAGAGAGCTAGCTAAATGGCAGAGTAGTGCAATATTTCCATATACATAGTGCTAGCTACATGGCAGATGTGTCCAACATGTCCATACACTGACAGCTAGCTACATGGCAGTGTAGTCCAACATGTCCATATTCAGGGTACTAGCTCCATGGCAGATGTGTCCAACTTGTCTATATACTGAGGGTCACCCAAATGTCAGAAAAATCCAATAAGTTCATATACAGAGAGCTACCTGCTAGGCAGATCAGTCCCACATTTCCATGTACAGAGAGCTTGTTACCTTGCAGACGAGTCCAAAATGTCCATATAGAGATAGCTAGCTACATGGCAGTGTGATTCAACTTTTCCATATACAGAATTCCAGCTACAAGTCAGATGACTGCAACTTGACTACATACAGAGAGCTAACTACATGGCAGAGTGGTGCAACACTTGCTTAAACAGAATTTTAGCTATATGGCAGACGTGTTCAACATGTCCATATTCAGAGTTCTAGCTCCATGGCAGATATGTACAACATTTCCATATACTGAGAGCTAGCATCATGGCAAACAAATCCAATATGTTTATATACTGAGAGCTACCTACTTGGCAGATCACTCCAAAATATCCATATACAAAGAGCTAGCTACATGTCAGACAAGTCCAAAATTTCCATATAGAGAGAGCTGCCTACATGGAAGGGTATTGCAACATTTCTATATACAGAGTTCTATCTATAAGCCAGATTAGTCCAACTTTTCTATATACAGAGAGCTAGCTACATGGCAGAGTAGTGGAGCATTTCCATATACAGAGTTCTAGGTACATGGCAGATGTGTCCAACGTGTCCATATACTGAGAGTTAGCTACATGGCAGACAAGTCTAATATGTTCATATACAGAGAGCTATATACTTGGCAGATCAGTCTAACATATCCATGTACAGAGAGGTAGCTACATGGCAGACAAGTCCAAAATGTCCATATACAGAGTTCTAGCTACATGGCAGAAGTGTTCAATGTGTCCATTTACTGAGAGCTAGCTACATGGCAGAGTTGTCCATCGTGTCCATATTCAGGGTTCTAAATACATGGCAGATGTTTACAACGTGTCCATATACTGAGAGCCACCTACAGGGCAGACAAGTCCTTTATGATCATATAAAGGGAGCTACCTACTTGGCAGATCAGTCCAACATATCCATGTACAGAGAGTTAGCTTCATGACAGACAAGTCCAAAATGTCCATATACAGAGAGGTAGCT